>NW_028159878.1:0-25000 GCF_964263955.1 Coregonus lavaretus | reverse complement strand
TATGTAGTTGCACTACTTTTGACCAGAGCCCACAGTTTTTTTGATGTTAACAACTTTCAATGTGGGACTGACTCTCTTGTAATATTGCAGGATGATCTCCATTTGGGAGGCAGACCGGGTCTCTGGTGTTACCAGCCCCTGTCACTAATCCAGCCAGGACACAGCTAGAAACAGGATCCTCTGTGGGTTTAGACCAAATAACATCACACACCACCACTCTAATCAGCTAGAAACAGGGATCCTCTGTGGGTTTAGACCAAATAACATCACACACCACCACTCTAATCAGCTAGAAACAGAATCCTCTGTGGGTTTAGACCAGGGTTCTTCAATTCCGGTCCTGGAGGGCCGAAACACTTCTGTTTTTATTTCTACCTGGTAGTTAATTGCACTCACCTGGTGTCCCAGGTCTGAATTAGCCCCTGATTAGAAGGAGAGGATGAAAAACAGAGGTGTTTCGGCCCTCCGGGACTGGAATTGAAGAACCCTGGTTTAGACCAAATAACATCACACACCACCACTCTAATCAGCTAGAAACAGGATCCTCTGTGGTTTAGACCAAATAACATCACACACCACGCACTCTAATCAGCTAGAAACAGAATCCTCTGTGGGTTTAGACCAAATAACATCACACACCACCACTCTAATCAGCTAGAAATAGGATCCTCTGTGTGTTTAGACCAATAACATCACACACCACCACTCTAATCAGCTAGAAACAGGATCCTCTGTGGGTTTAGACCAAATAACATCACACACCACCACTCTAATCAGCTAGAAACAGGATCCTCTGTGGGTTTAGACCAAATAACATCACACACCACCACTCTAATCAGCTAGAAACAGGATCCTCTGTGGGTTTAGACCAAATAACATCACACACCACCACTCTAATCAGCTAGAAACAGAATCCTCTGTGGGTTTAGACCAAATAACATCACACACCACCACTCTAATCAGCTAGAAATAGGATCCTCTGTGTGTTTAGACCAAATAACATCACACACCACCACTCTAATCAGCTAGAAACAGGATCCTCTGTGGGTTTAGATCAAATAACATCACACACCACCACTCTAATCAGCTAGAAACAGGATCCTCTGTGGGTTTAGACCAAATAACATCACACACCACCACTCTAATCAGCTAGAAACAGGATCCTCTGTGGGTTTAGACCAAATAACATCACACACCACCACTCTAATCAGCTAGAAACAGGATCCTCTGTGGGTTTAGACCAAATAACATCACACACCACCACTCTAATCAGCTAGAAACAGGATCCTCTGTGGGTTTAGACCAAATAACATCACACACCACCACTCTAATCAGCTAGAAACAGGATCCTCTGTGGGTTTAGACCAAATAACATCACACACCACCACTCTAATCAGCTAGAAACAGGATCCTCTGTGGGTTTAGACCAAATAACATCACACACCACCACTCTAATCAGCTAGAAACAGGATCCTCTGTGGGTTTAGACCAGGGCTGCCCAACCCTCTTCCTGGAGATCTACCGTCCTGTGGGTTTTCAGTCCAACCCTAATTTAACACACCTGATTCTACTTATTAGCTGCTCAACAAGACCTTAACTAGCTGAATCAGATATGTAAAATTAGGGTTGGACTGAAAACCTACAGGACAGTAGATCTCCAGGAAGACGGTTGGCCAGCCCTGGTTTAGCCCAAATAACATCACACACCACCACCCTACCCCTAACACACCACCACACCACCACCCTACCCCCCTAACACACCACCACCCTACCCCCCTAACACACCACCACCCTACCCCCCTAACACACCACCACCCTACCCCCCTAACACACCACCACCCTACCCCCCTAACACACCACCACCCTACCCCTAACCCACCACCACCCTACCCCCCTAACACACCACCACCCTACCCCTAACACACCACCTTCCTACCCCTAACACACCACCACCCTACCCCCCTAACACACCACCACCCTACCCCCCTAACACACCACCACCCTACCCCCCTAACACACCACCACCCTACCCCCTAACACACCACCACCCTACCCCCCTAACACACCACCACCCTACCCCCCTAACACACCACCACCCTACCCCCTAACACACCACCACCCTACCCCCCTAACACACCACCACCCTACCCCTAACACACCACCACCCTACCCCTAACCCACCACCACCCTACCCCCCTAACACACCACCACCCTACCCCTAACACACCACCTTCCTACCCCTAACACACCACCACCCTACCCCCCTAACACACCACCACCCTACCCCCCTAACACACCACCACCCTACCCCCCTAACACACCACCACCCTACCCCCTAACACACCACCACCCTACCCCCCTAACACACCACCACCCTACCCCCCTAACACACCACCACCCTACCCCTAACACACCACCACCCTACCCCCCTAACACACCACCACCCTACCCCCCTAACACACCACCACCCTACCCCCCTAACACACCACCACCCTACCCCCCTAACACACCACCACCCTACCCCTAACACACCACCACCCTACCCCCCTAACACACCACCACCCTACCCCCCTAACACACCACCACCCTACCCCTAACACACCACCTTCCTACCCCTAACACACCACCACCCTACCCCCCTAACACACCACCACCCTACCCCCCTAACACACCACCACCCTACCCCTAACACACCACCTTCCTACCCCTAACACACCACCACCCTACCCCCCTAACACACCACCACCCTACCCCCCTAACACACCACCACCCTACCCCTAACACACCACCACCCTACCCCTAACACACCACCACCCTACCCCTAACACACCACCACCCTACCCCCTAACACACCACCCCCCTACCCCCCTAACACACCACCTTCCTACCCCTAACACACCACCACCCTACCCCCATAACACACCACCACCCTACCCCTAACACACCACCACCCTACCCCCCTAACACACCACCACCTTACCCCCCTAACACACCACCACCCTACCCCTAACACACCACCACCCTAATCACATCATAAATCCACACAATGTCTGTCCTGCTGCTCTCAGATAAGTACTGCAGCCATTCTATTTCTAGCTCTGAATATCTTGCATGGTTATTTCACCGTTTCATAACTAGCATGGCTTAATTTTTATTCATGGATTGTATTTTACAGGGACAGTGCACATTAATCAACATTATAGGTTCAACGTCAATGAAAAAGTGCCAGAGTTAGCAACAAAGCAAATGTTGGTCTGCTTTGGTGATATTACTGAGTATCTTACATGGAGTTGTATGACTTTATTTTCCTCTAACAGGCTTTTGTCCCACGTGGTTGCTATCCCCTTTTATGAATTCATTCCCCCTCATTCTTAACAGTAAATAAGTGTCCCCTTGACTTCTCACAAGTTCCACCGAGACACATAGTGGACTCTCTCTATGGTCAATTAGCCACATCTTATTATTCTAACAGGTCATAAAAGAAGCCCCCAACTCTTCCCTCTTCTGAAGGAGGGTCTTTAAGGTCGTGGCCAAGCATTTACAATAACACCAGCTAGCTAGATAAGCAAAGAGAGAGAGCGTCTGGTCTGGGAGAGAGGAGTGGAGCATACTTCTGAAACATCAAACCACCTCTAGCGGTCCAGGGAGTTGAGTTAGTTTAAATAACACATTAAAAATATTTATGAGGCTTATTTTATGAGGTGGTCAAAACTAAGACAGTTCAGCATGTAACACAAGCCAGGACAGAGGAGAATAGAAAGCTATCCCACCCCCCCCCACTCCCTCCGATCCACTCCCTAAAACCAAATAGGAGAATTAAGCATGCACAGGATTTTTTTTTTTTCCAGAGCTGCACGTTCTCTTGAATATCAAAGTCAATTATGTTTTCAGATGGAGTCTGAGTCGGACGTCTCAAATGGCACCCCTTATTCCCTTTTAAGTGCACTACTTTTGACCAGGGCCCACATAGGGAATAGGGTGCCATTTGGGATGCAAACTGAGTGATGGGCTAGGAAGAGGATCGCTCCCTTCTCCCTCGTCTGTCTCCCGCGGACGCCAGGGGAACCTGCAACCGGGAGATTGGGCCGACAGGGCCGTTATCCGCAGGGACGTACCAATACAACAACCACTTCTCCTCACTTCACTTCTCAACAGCTGAAAGAGCACCCTATTCCATAGTGGACTACTAACTACTACATATCACACTAAGAAGTGCACTATATAGGGAATAGGGTGTCATTTGAGATGCAGACTGACTCTCCTGGGGGAGACTGAGCTCTGTCTGTCTGTCTGTCTGTCTGTCTGTCTGTCTGTCTGTCTGTCTGTCTGTCTGTCTGTCCTCTCTCAGACCTCAGTAACAGAATGGGTATTGTTCTCTTTGATAAGTTTTCCCTCTGCTCCGACAGACCTAGCGAACAAAGCTAACGGCTGAGGTCTGGTTTGGAGACGAGACGTAGCTGGTGTTCAGTGTGTAAAATAGGAAGTGGGTGTTATTGGCTTAAGCAGGCGGCCATTCCATTTCTCTCTCTGTTCCTCAGACGAGGAGGACAGATACAGGAAATAGATTTAATCCTGTTGTGTTGCTGCCTGGTTTGGAATTCAAAGTCAGGAAGGGAGTCAGGGATTGTTGCTCAGATGACTAGTGAAGTCTTTAAGAATGAGTCATACAGCGCATTCGGAAAGTATTCAGACCCTTTGACATTTCCCACATTTTGTTACGTTACAACCTAGTTCTAAAATTGATTAAATTTTTTACAATAACACCAGCCATAATTGACAAAACAAAAACAGGTTTTTAGAAAGAAAAAAATAATAATGATATAATTCATTTACATAAGTATTCAGACCCTTTACTCAGTACTTAGTTGATGCAGCTTTGGCTGAGAATTTTACTTCAATCCATTCAATTGTGTACATTTTATAAATTGTGGACATTTTGTTGACATCGTGGACATATCCATCAAGCAGCTTGTTGAACACTTAAAGATTAGTGAAGAAACAGAGACATCATTCTCCACATAAATTGGGAACGGTGGACATTTAGTGCCTTCAGAAAGTATTCACACCCCTTGAAATATTCTAAATGTTGTTGTGTTACAGCTTGAATTTAAAATGGATAACATTTAGATTTTGCGTCAATGATCTACACACAATACCCCATAATTTCAAAGTGGAATTATGTTTTTAGAAATGTTTACAAATTAATAAAAAATGAAAAGCTGAAATGTCTTGAGTTTATGGCCTCTTGTCCGCTCGTCGTCCCCTTATGCCATAGTTTGTACATCTCAATTGTCAGTAGAAACCACATTTGTTTAAGCAAGTCAGCCATATCGGCTATGTTGTTTAAAAAAGGCAGTAAATGAGGCTGAATGATCTGATTCCCTGCCAGACAAGGCTCTGCTGATAACCAGGTGTAGCGGCGATAAGGATTCACTCCATGGCGATGAAAACAAAGGTCTTTATGTAGGCCCTAACAGTTTGTGGGCACTGTTTGTCACCGTTATAGTGCAATTAATGTATTGTTTAGTGTTGTTGTGTTGTGTAGTGGCTGGCATGCATTAAAATAAATTGGGGGGAATTTGCCCCACCAATATTTACATGCTAAAATCACCACTGCTTGAGTCAATAAGTATTCAAACCTTTTGTTATGGCAAACCTAAAAGCCTAATAATCCCAATAGAAATCTGTCAGTTTAAGATATTTGAGATATTGTCACGATCGTCGGTAAGAGATGAGGACCAAGGCGCAGCGTTGCAGACGAACATACTCTTTATTAGCGATATAACGACAAACTAAACAAAACGATAACGTGACAGTTCACGGTCTAAAACAAACCAACTAGAAACAAGATCCCACAACCACTGTGGGCAAACAGCCTGTTTAAATGTGGTTCCCAATCAGAGACAACCAGCCACAGCTGACACTCGTTGCCTCTGATTGAGAACCACACTGGCCAACATAGAAATGGAATACATAGATCTACACACCCTGGCTCAACATAACAGTGTCCCCAGAGCCAGGGCGTGACAGATATATGTTTTTTTTTTGCAATGGATGCACTTACGCATCTGCGGTGAAAAGTGACAGAGCTAGAACGGTGTTTTTTGTCAGACCACGAGACGTCCCGAAAATCTGTCTTCTCACAAAATCGTCTGTAGCATCCGAAGGGTTTGGCCTACAATTATGACCCTTCTATGGAAAGATAAGACTCTCACAATGATGTTCTCCGTTTTGCTCTATGACCCCTACAAGCGTTTTGGGACTCGTCTGAAGTCGGTACAGAACCCCCCCCCCCCCCCACCCCCCCCCCCCCCAACCCCCACCTCGTTTAGTGCAACAAAAAAAAAAGGGTTTAAATACTTATGTTTCCTGATCTTTCTTATATCTCTCAGATATAGGACAGACAGTTCAGAACAAACTTCCTTTAGATTTTTTTGGGGGACTATCAGTTGTTCCATTTAGTGAATCTGTTATCAATGTGTTTGTATGGGCTAATAGCAGTAAGGCCAAATAAACATTTTCATAAAATATGTTCATAAAATATTTTTGGGATACTTCAAGGGGTCTTCAAATTTTAAATCAAATAGCACAATAATCCTTGGTATGACCTTCTTAAAACAATTCCATATACTGTAGCTTAGTAGAACCTCCCCCCTCCCCAGGTTTAGACAGGGCATAGACTGTAATGGGTTAATCCCTCAGTCGAGCAGTGAATTTCAAGCACAGATTCAAACACAAAGACCAGGGAGGTTTTCCAATGGTTCGTAAAGAAAGGCACCTATTGGTAGATTGTTTTTTTTTCTTAAGTAGACATTGACTATCCCCTTGGGCATGGTGAGGTTATTAATTACACTTTGGATGGTGTATCAATATACCTAGTCACTACAAAGATACAGGCGTCCTTCCGAACTCAGTTGCCAGAGAGGAAGGAAACCGCTCAGGGATTTCACCATTAGGCCAATGGTGACCTTAAAACAGCTACAGGGTTTAATGGCTATGATAGGAGATACAGTGGCTTGCGAAAGTATTCACCCCCCTTGGCATTTGTCCTATTTTGTTGCCTTACAACCTGGAATTAAAATAGATTTTTGGGGGTTTGTATCATTTCATTTAAACAACATGCCTACCACTTTGAAGATGCAAAATATGTTTTATTGTGAAACAGGTCGCTGGTTCTAATCCCCGAGCTGACTAGGTGAAAAATATGTCGATGTGCCTTAGAGCAAGGCACTTAACCCTAATTGCTCATGTAAGTCGCTCTGGATAAGAGCGTCTGCTAAATGACTAAAATGTAAATGTCAAATGTAAACAAACAAGAAATAAGACAGAAACAAAACAGAAAACTTGAGCGTGCACAACTATTCAACCCCCCCCCCCCCTCCAAATTCAATACTTTGTAGAGCCACCTTTTGCAGCAATTACAGCTGCAAGTCTCTTTGGGTATGTCTCTATAAGCTTGGCACATCTAGCCACTGGGATTTTTGCCCATTCTTCAAGGCAAAACTGCTTCAGCTCCTTCAAGTTGGATGGGTTCTGCTGGTGTACAGCAATCTTTAAGTCATACCACATATTCTCAATTGGATTGAGGTCTGGGCTTTGACTAGGCCATTCCAAGACATTTAAATGTTTCCCCTTAAACCACTCAAGTGTTCCTTTAGCAGTATGCTTAGGGTCGTTGTCCTGCTGGAAGGTGAACCTCCGCCCCAGTCTCAAATCTCTGGAAGACTGAAACAGGTTTCCCTCAAGAATTTCCATGTATTTAGCGCCATCCATCCTTCCTTCAATTCTGACCAGTTTCCCAGTCCCTGCCGATGAAAAACATCCCCACAGCATGATGCTGCCACCACCATCCTTCACTGTAGGGATGGTGTTCTTGGGGTGATGAGAGGTGTTGGGTTTGCGCCAGACATAGCGTTTTCCTTGATGGCCAAAAAGCTCAATTTTAGTCTTATCTGACCAGAGTACCTTCTTCCATGTGTTTGGGGAGTCTCGCCTTTTGGCGAACACCAAACGTGTTTTCTTATTATTTTCTTTAAGCAATTGATTTTTTCTGGCCACTCTTCCGTAAAGCCCAGCTCTGTGGAGTGCACGGCTTAAAGTGGTCCTATGGACAGATACTCCAATCTCTGCTGTGGAGCTTTGCAGCTCCTTCAGGGTTATCTTTGGTCTCTTAGTTGCCTCTCTGATTAATGCCCTCCTTGCCTGGTCCGTGAGTTTTGGTGAGCGGCCCTCTCTTGGCAGGTTTGTTGTGGTGCCATATTCGTTCAATTTTTTAATAATGGATTTAATTGTGCTCCGTGGGATGTTCAAAGTTTCTGATATTTTTTTATAACCCAACCCTGATCTGTACTTCTCCACAACTTTGTCCCTGACCTGTTTGGAGAGCTCCTTGGTCTTCATGGTGCCGCGTGCTTGGTGGTGCCCTTTGCTTAGTGGTGTTGCAGACTCTGGGGCCTTTCAAAACAGGTGTATATATACTGAGATCATGTGACAGATCATGTGATACTTAGATTGCACACAGGTGGACTTTACTTAACTAATTATGTGACTTCTGAAGGTAATTAGTTGCACCAGATCTTATTTAGGGGTTTCATAGCAAAGTGGGTGAATACATATGCACGCACCACTTTTCCGTTTTTTATTTTGTATAATTTTTTGAAACAAGTAATTTTTTTCATTTCACTTCACCAATTTGGACTATTTTGTGTATGTCCATTACATGAAATCCAAATAAAAATCCATTTAAATTACAGGTTGTAATGCAACAAAATAGGAAAAACGCCAAGGGGGATGAATATTTTTTGCAAGGCACTGTAACTGAAGATAAATCAACAACATTGTAGTTTCTCCACAATGCTAACATAAATGAAAGAGTGAAAAGAAGGAAGCCTGTACAGAATACAAATATTCAAAAAACATGCATCCTGTTTGCAATAAGGCACTAAAGTAATAATGAAAAAAATTTGGCAAAGAAATTAACTTTATGTCCTGAATACAAAGTGTTATGTTTGGGGCAAATATAACACATCACTGATTACCACTCTTAATATTGTCAAGTATGGTGGTGGCTGCATCATGTTATGGGTATGCTTGTCATCGGCAAGGACTGGGGAGTTTATTAGGATAAAAAGAAACGGAATAGAGCTAAGCACAGGCAACATCCTAGTGGAAAACCTGGTTCAGTCTGCTTTCCAACAGACACAGGAAGACAAATTCACCTTTCAGCAAGACAATAACCTAAAACACAAGGCCAAATATACACTGGAGTTGCTTACCAAAACGACATTGAATGTTCCTGAGTGGCCTAGTCACAGTTTTGACTTAATAGCGGCTTGAAAATCTATGGCAAGGCTTGAAAATGGCTGTCTAGCAAAGATCAACAACCAACTTGACAGAGCTTGAATAATGTTTTAAAGGATAATGGTAAAAAATATTGCACAATCCAGGTGTGCAAAGCTCTTAGAGACTTACCAGAAAGACTCACAGCTGTGATCACTGCCAAAGGTGATTCTAACATGTATTGAATCAGGGGGTTGAATACTTATGTAATCAAGATGTTGTTTATTAGTGTTTTCTTTTCCATTAATAAAAACATTTTTTTTTTTGCATTTTTCTTCCCCTTTGACATTACAGAGTATTTTGTGTAGATCGTTGACAAAAAAAAATGAAAATTAAATCCATTTTAATCCCACTTTGTACAAAATGTGGAATGTGTGAATACTTTCTGAAGGCACTGCGTACTCTTACTGTAAGTTCAATGTTAAAACAAAGAGAGACAACTGATACTCACCACAGGGAGAGTGTTAACAGACAAACAAGTCGACTTTATACTTTCGAAACTTCAAAAGGCAAGCCACCATAATACTACTACTAACAGGAACATGTTTTTAGGTCTGTTTTGAAAAGCTGTGAAAAGGTGTGATGGACCAACACAGTAATAATACTTCTGTGGACTCTAAAAATATGACGGCTGGTGTTTTAGCTATCATATTACATGAATTTTAAATAAACACATAATTTATCTATTAAACCGACATCATTCTATATGTGGTGGTGGTATTGCTGTACTGTACATTTGTTCCTACCAGGAATTGTGGATACCTCTGGATCCACACGCCAAAGCACACATGGAAATGCAATTATTTTCTAGACTATACCCTCTGTCAAATAAATAGGCGTCTAGTCCATGAATCATAATTTAGTCTGAGGAGATTTTTAGGACACCGTTTCAATCACCATAAAAGAGGAAACCCGGGTGTAACAGTTCACAAATCGATTTTTATTAATTTAAACACAATCAAATAATAATGTCAAAAACATCTGTACACATCTTTTTTTGCAGACACAACAAACCTTTGTGTTTTTTAATCCATGAGGCCCACGTTATTAGTGTAAAGTATTTCCAGTTTGCATTTATGATTGCAACATAATAAAAAAAAAAAAAGCTTTTGCTGTACGTATGAATTCTATAAAACAGTTTTTCGTTGTCTGCCTACCTATCTGTTACCTTGATCTAGCAGCAATATGTAGTCCCCCTTAAAGAGCTACGGGGGAGAAGTTGCTTTGAGAGGAGAAAGAGAGAGAGGAGAGAGAGAGAGAGAGAGAGAGAGAGGAGAGAGAGAGAGAGAGAGAGAGAGAGAGAGAGAGAGAGGGGGAGAGAGAGAGAGAGAGAGAGAGAGAGAGAGAGAGAGAGAGAGAGAGAGAGAGAGAGAGAGAGACGGGGAGAGAGAGAGAGAGAGAGAGAGAGAGAGAGAGAGAGAGAGAGAGAGAGAGAGAGAAATCAAAAATGTTGAGAAAGAAGTATGTTGGTTTGTTGCCTTTGCCAGGGGAAAAGAGATCGGTCATCACCGCGACGACACCAGCATAGCAACAGTGAGCATGTGCAGGGGGGGGGGGGGGGGGGGGGGGGTAGAAACATAGAAAATAACCTAGAAGCAGTTCCTGTCTTAAGAAATTCACAGTTGATAGCACATGTATGTATGTTCTTAATAACCCCTTTGTGTTTGGGGAAGTAGTGGCTTTTCTTCTTATTCTCTCTCAGTGTGGTTATCATCCATCCATCCCACCACATCAGTCCACAGTTCCATCACAACAACAGCTAAGTATGGTTATCATCCATCCATCCCACCACATCAGTCCACAGTTCCCTCAGTATGGTTATCATCCATCCATCCCACCACATCAGTCCACAGTTCCCTCAGTATGGTTATCATCCATCCATCCCACCACATCAGTCCACAGATCCGTCATCACAATAAGCACTATCAAAAAGGGCATCATATGAATTTCATTTTCAACTACAGCAATTCAAAAAGTGGGACACAAGAAGAACACAATCATTTCTCAAAATTCTAAATAAAAACACTACTTCATACAAAAATTACGCTGTACAATAGTTTTTGTTATAGCGCTTGTAGAAAAAGATAATAAAACCTATTTAAGCGTGTTTATTTTTTTCATTTCTGAAAGCTGAACTTTTCCTAAATTAATTCAAATTGTACTCTATACGGAGTCTGGGAACTGACCGAGTGGTAACATTTGAAAAAACTCCACCAACTCAGTCCAAGGCCAAATCAGACACCTCTTTCCCAAGTTGTATGGTATTATCATGTCAATTACGTTAGCTTTAAAATACACAGGGTTGGTTTGGGCTGCAAGCTAGTGAAATGCCCACACAACAAGTTCTGAACAACTTTTCCAAGTATGTGAACATAAAAAAAATAACCTGTCCTCAATGAAACATGGATCTACACAGTGTTGGGCCGGGGTTCAATCCGATCGCTCTTGTAGACAATGCAGCTTTTAAAATGCAATGCTACCTCATTCATGAGATCGAATTCGCTATCGCAAGGCTGCAGATTGAATCCCAGCCTTGATTCGGAGGGAAACCTTTGTGTTGAGTTAAAATGTGACTGAAATCACAATATTTATTATTATACTGAGTGTAGGTAGAGGAACAGAGAGTAGGTGGACAGGTGAAGAAACAGAACAGAATGATCATTGACACTTGACATCCATGCTTTTGGTCTTGACAAAACAAGTTATCACAAAATCCCATTATCATCTACATGTTTGTTTGTTTTATTGGACAAAACAACCCCAACACATCATCACCATCACAGCATCATCGCTGCTGTGCTCGACTAGCATGCCTTTTGACTTCGCTGCTGTGCTCGACTAGCATGCCTTTTGACTTCGATGAAAAAAGCATCACCTTTCACCTTTCAGGAGCATGTACCTATTAAACGATTATTATAGGAAGGGATCGTCCAGTGATTACAATTTTGCACACATTAAAAGACTTCCTCTGTACACGATTGTCTTGGAATCATTGTAAATAAAGTTTCTTAATTATCTTTAAATGATTAGAAAACCCCTGTTTTGTTTATTTTATTTATTCCATAAACGTCATTGTCTGTCTTCCTCCTCGTTCGTCCTGGTGTGGTATAGTGTGGACTGTCTTCCTCCTCGTTCGTCCTGGGGTGGTATCGTGTGGACTGTCTTCCTCCTCGTTCGTCCTGGTGTGGTATCGTGTGGACTGTCTTCCTCCTCGTTCGTCCTGGTGTGGGATAGTGTGGACTGTCTTCCTCCTCGTTCGTCCTGGTGTGGTATAGTGTGAATGGGTTGGTAGGAATTAAAGTACTTTGTAAGGTGAAAAAGGCACAAATCTTTTCACGGAGGTACCTTCCTTTAGTGACAGTGCCACTCACAAAGTCTCCCTTCATAAATAATAAGAAGCACAGGACTCCCAGGCTGAGGCCAAACCAGACAGGACTCCCAGGCTGAGGCCAAGCCAGACAGGACTCCCAGGCTGAGGCCAAACCAGACAGGACTCCCAGGCTGAGGCCAAACCAGACAGGACTCCCAGGCTGAGGCCAAACCAGACAGGACTCCCAGGCTGAGGCCAAACCAGACAGGACTCCCAGGCTGAGGCCAAACCAGACAGGACTCCCAGGCTGAGGCCAAACCAGACAGGACTCCCAGGCTGAGGCCAAACCAGAAAGGGCTCCCAGGCGGAGGCCAAACGAGACAGGACTCCCAGGCTGAGGCCAAACCAGACAGGACTCCCAGGCTGAGTCCAAGCCAGACAGGACTCAGAATGAGGCCAAGCCAGACAGGACTCTCAGAATGAGGCCAAGCCAGACAGGGCTAGCGGAGGACAGATGAGTTAGAACAACATGGGCCCCTCTGTCTCTATATACCCCGGAGAGAGAGAGAGAGAGAGAGAGATAATGAAAGAGCGATACAGGAAAAAAGAGAGAATCAGAAAGGACGAGAGAGTTCGTTGTCGCCCTCAGTCGGGGGGTTTGGTGTGATTTGTCTTGTAGCTGAGCTCTGTGACCAGGCCAGGCCAGTATAGGTCAGTCCAGGCGACTCCAGGCTTCAGCATTAGTCTTTAGTCGTTAGCATCAGACTCCCGGCCAGGAGGGAGACAGACAGACAGATAGACGGGCCATAAAACACTTTGACGGCTTCTGAAAGCCGCAGCCAATTCACAGTAACCATAGTAAGCAGCTGCAAAGCCATAAATTATTCAAACTCTTCTCTTTTCCTCTACTTCAGAACGAACAAACAAACTGATTTTTTATTTTTTTTAAAGGTTAAGGATTAAGACGAATTGTGGCCGTATGTCAACACAGAGTCAACACGGTGTCAACACAGTGTCAACACGGAGTCAACATGTAGTCAACACGGTGTCAACACGGTGTCAACATGGAGTCAACACGTAGTCAACACGGTGTCAACATGGAGTCAACACGGTGTCAACACGGTGTCAACATGGAGTCAACACGTAGTCAACAAGGTGTCAACATGGAGTCAACACGGTGTCAACACAGTGTCAACACGGTGTCAACATGGAGTCAACACGGTGTCAACACGGTATCAACACGGTGTTAACCAGAGTCAACACGGTGTCAACACAGTGTCAACATAGAGTCACTGCTCAGTTTCTATTTTTTTTCTTTTTTCAACTTATTTTCTTTCTCTCTTGTGGGAGCATAGGGGATGATACGCCAGGAGGAAGGAAGGAGAGGATACGCCAGGAGGAAGGAAGGAAGGATAGGATACACCAGGAGGAAGGAAGGAGAGGATACACCAGGAGGAAGGAAGGAAGGAGAGGATACACCAGGAGGAAGGAAGGAGAGGATACGCCAGGAGGAAGGAAGGAAGGAGAGGATACGCCAGGAGGAAGGAAGGAAGGAGAGGATACACCAGGAGGAAGGAAGGAAGGAGAGGATACCCCAGGAGGAAGGAAGGAAGGAGAGGATACTCCAGGAGGAAGGAAGGAGAGGATACGCCAGGAGGAAGGAAGGAGAGGATACGCCAGGAGGAAGGAAGGAGAGGATACACCAGGAGGAAGGAAGGAGAGGATACTCCAGGAGGAAAGAAAGGAGAGGATATGCCAGGAGGAAGGAAGGAGAGGATACGCCAGGAGGAAGGAAGGAAGGAGAGTATACTCCAGGAGGAAGGAAGGAGAGGATACTCCAGGAGGAAAGAAAGGAGAGGATATGCCAGGAGGAAGGAAGGAGAGGATACGCCAGGAGGAAGGAAGGAAGGAGAGGATACACCAGGAGGAAGGAAGGAGAGGATACTCCAGGAGGAAAGAAAGGAGAGGATACTCCAGGAGGAAGGAAGGAAGGAGAGGATACACCAGGAGGAAGGAAGGAAGGAAGGAGAGGATACTCCAGGAGGAAAGAAAGGAGAGGATACACCAGGAGGAAGGAAGGAGAGGATACTCCAGGAGGAAGGAAGGAAGGAGAGGATACTCCAGGAAGAATGAAGGAGAGGATATGCCAGGAGGAAGGAAGGAGAGGATACTCCAGGAGGAAGGAAGGAAGGAGAGGATACTCCAGGAGGACAGAAGGAAGGAGAGGATATGCCAGGAGGAAGGAAGGAGAGGATACTCCAGGAGGAAGGAAGGAGAGGATACTCCAGGAGGAAGGAAGGAGAGGATACTCCAGGAGGAAGGAAGGAGAGGATACTCCAGGAGGAAGGAAGGAAGGAGAGGATACACCAGGAGGAAGGAAGATAGGAGAGGATACACCAGGAGGAAGGAAGGAGAGGATACACCAGGAGGAAGGAAGGAAGGAGAGGATACTCCAGGAGGAAGGAAGGAGAGGATACCCCAGGAGGAAGGAAGGAGAGGATACACCAGGAGGAAGGAATGAAGGAGAGGATACTCCAGGAGGAAGGAAGGAGAGGATACCCCAGGAGGAAGGAAGGAGAGGATACACCAGGAGGAAGGAAGGAAGGAGAGGATACTCCAGGAGGACAGAAGGAAGGAGAGGATACTCCAGAAGGAAGGAAGGAGAGGATACACCAGGAGGAAGGAAGGAAGGAGAGGATACTCCAGGAGGAAGGAAGGAGAGGATACACCAGGAGGAAGGAAGGAGAGGATACACCAGGAGGAAGGAAGGAAGGAAGGAGAGGATACTCCAGGAGGACAAAAGGAGAGGATACACCAGGAGGAAGGAAGGAGAGGATACTCCAGGAGGAAGGAAGGAGAGGATACACCAGGAGGAAGGAAGGAGAGGATACACCAGGAGGAAGGAAGGAAGGAGAGGATACACCAGGAGGAAGGAAGGAGAGGATACTCAAGGAGGACAGAAGGAGAGGATACTCCAGGAGGAAGGAAGGAAGGAGAGGATACTCCAGGAGGAAGGAAGGAGAGGATACTCCAGGAGGAAGGAAGGAAGGAGAGGATACTCCAGGAGGAAGGAAGGAGAGGATACTCCAGGAGGAAGGAAGGAAGGAGAGGATACACCAGGAGGAAGGAAGGAGAGGATACCCCAGGAGGGCAGGCCGGCATCAAAGGGTGGCCTGTTCTGGGCTGGAGGGGTTCAGAGCGCTAGGCGTGTAGGGTTGGTAGGTGGTAGCTATTTAGGGTTGGTAGGTGGTAGGTGGTAGGTGGTAGGTTTGTAGGGTTGGTAGGTGGTAGGTGGTAGGTGGTAGGTTTGTAGGGTTGGTAGGTGGTAGGTGGTAGGTGTGTAGGGTTGGTAGGTGGTAGCTGTTTAGGGTTGGTAGGTGGTAGGTGGTAGCTGTTTAGGGTTGGTAGGTGGTAGGTGGTAGCTGTTTAGTGTTGGTAGGTGGTAGGTGGTAGGTGTGTAGGGTTGGTAGGTGGTAGGTGGTAGCTGTGTAGGGTTGGTAGCTGGTAGCTGTTTAGGGTTGGTAGGTGGTAGGTGGTAGCTGTTTAGGGTTGGTAGGTGGTAGCTGTTTAGGGTTGGTAGGTGGTAGGTGGTAGCTGTGTAGGGTTGGTAGGTGGTAGGTGGTAGGTGGTAGCTGTGTAGGGTTGGTAGGTGGTAGGTGGTTGGTGTTTAGGGCTGGTAGGTGGTAGGTGGTAGGTGGTAGATGTGTAGGGTTGGTAGGTGGTAGGTGATAGGTGTGTAGGGTTGGTAGGTGGTAGGTGGTAGGTGGTAGGTGTGTAGGGTTGGTAGGTGGTAGGTGTGTAGGGTTAGTAGGTGGTAGGTGTGTAGGGTTGGTAGGTGGTAGGTGGTAGGTGTGTAGGGTTAGTAGGTGGTAGGTGTGTAGGGTTAGTAGGTGGTAGGTGTTTAGGGTTGGTAGGTGGTAGGTGGTAGGTGTTTAGGGTTGGTAGGTGGTAGGTGTTTAGGGTTGGTAGGTGGTAGGTGGTAGGTGTGTAGGGTTAGTAGGTGGTAGGTGTGTAGGGTTAGTAGGTGGTAGGTGTTTAGGGTTGGTAGGTGGTAGGTGTTTAGGGTTGGTAGGTGGTAGGTGGTAGGTGGTAGGTGGTAGATGGTAGGTGGTAGGTGTGTAGGGTTGGTAGGTGGTAGGTGGTAGGTGGTAGGTGGTAGGTGTTTAGGGTTGGTAGGTGGTAGGTGTTTAGGGTTGGTAGGTGGTAGGTGTTTAGGGTTGGTAGGTGGTAGGTGTTTAGGGTTGGTAGGTGGTAGGTGGTAGGTGGTAGGGTTAGTAGGGCTGCTACAAGTACTCCAGGTCGCAGGGTGAGGTGTAGGTCCAGCAGTAGGTTGATGTAGGGGCCCGGTGGTGTAGTACCAGGCGGTACCAGGCGGTACCAGGCGGTAGCTACAAGTACTCCAGGTCCAGAGCATGGTGGAGGGCCATGAGGTCAGAGTGGTTGGAGATCCTCCAAAAGGGCATGTTGTGCTGCGGAGGAGGAGGAGAAACAGGACTGTTACAATAGGTCTCTCGAAAATGTTAACTTTTCAGGAAATTGAAAAAAAAACGTCCATATTTTACTATTAACGAACACACAATCACAAAAATGGTACAATCACAAAAAGCTATTTTGAATACATTTTCTTGATTTTCATGATTTCAGATCCTCTCTCCTGGCAATAACAGAGACGGCTGTGTAACTGCCAGTAGAGAGCCTACTAAAAGTATGTGTCTCAAATTGCACCCTATTCCTTATTGTGTGCACTACTTGCCTTGGTCAAAAGTAGTGCATTATATAGGGAATAGGGTGCAATTTGGGACACAAACAAAGACTCCACACAACAACGGCAGCACAGTCAATTAGTATTCTGGAGATTACTGGTACTATACTATAACTAATGATGGTATTACTGGTACTATAACTAATGATGGTATTACTGGTACTATAACTAATGATGGTATTACTGGTACTATAACTAATAATGGTATTACTGGTACTATAACTAATGATGGTGCTACTGGTACTATAACTAATGATGGTATTACTGGTACTATAACTAATGATGGTATTACTGGTACTATAACTAATGATGGTATTACTGGTACTATAACTAATGATGGTATTACTGGTACTATAACTAATAATGGTATTACTGGTACTATAACTAATGATGGTGCTACTGGTACTATAACTAATGATGGTATTACTGGTACTATAACTAATGATGGTATTACTGGTACTATAACTAATGATGGTATTACTGGTACTATAACTAATGATGGCATTACTGGTACTATAACTAATGATGGTATTACTAGTACTATACTATAACTAATGATGGTATTACTGGTACTATAACTAATGATGGTATTACTGGTACTATAACTAATGATGGTATTACTGGTACTATAACTAATGATGGTATTACTGGTACTATAACTAATGATGGCATTACTGGTACTATAACTAATGATGGTATTACTGGTACTATAACTAATGATGGTATTACTGGTACTATAACTAATGATGGTATTACTGGTACTATAACTAATGACGCTATTACTGGTACTATAACTAATGATGGTATTACTGGTACTATAACTAATGATGCTATTACTGGTACTATAACTAATGATGGCATTACTGGTACTATAACTAATGATGGTATTACTGGTACTATAACTAATGATGGTATTACTGGTACTATAACTAATGATGGTGCTACTGGTACTATAACTAATGATGGTATTACTGGTACTATAACTAATGTTGGTATTACTGGTACTATAACTAATGATGGTATTACTGGTACTATAACTAATGATGGTATTACTGGTACTATAACTAATGATGGTATTACTGGTACTATAACTAATGATGCTATTACTGGTACTATAACTAATGATGGCATTACTGGTACTATAACTAATGATGGTATTACTGGTACTATAACTAATGATGGTATTACTGGTACTATAACTAATGATGGTGCTACTGGTACTATAACTAATGATGGTATTACTGGTACTATAACTAATGTTGGTATTACTGGTACTATAACTAATGATGGTATTACTGGTACTATAACTAATGATGGTATTACTGGTACTATACTATAACTAATGATTTTATTACTAGTACTATAACTAATGATGGTATTACTGGTACTATAACTAATGATGGTATTACTGGTACTATAACTAATGATGGTATTACTGGTACTATAACTAATTATGGTATTACTGGTACTATAACTAATGATGGTATCACTAGTACTATAACTAATGATGGTATTACTGGTACTATAACTAATGATGGTATTACTGGTACTATAACTAATGATGGTATTACTGGTACTATAACTAATGATGGTACAACTGGTACTATAACTAATGATGGTATTACTAGTACTATAACTAATGATGGTGCTACTGGTACTATAACTAATGATGGTATTACTGGTACTATAACTAATGATGGTATCACTAGTACTATAACTAATGATGGTATTACTGGTACTATAACTAATGATGGTATTACTGGTACTATAACTAATGATGGTATCACTAGTACTATAACTAATGATGGTATTACTGGTACTATAACTAATGATGTTATTACTGGTACTATAACTAATGATGGTACAACTGGTACTATAACTAATGATGGTATTACTGGTACTATAACTAATGATGGTACAACTGGTACTATAACTAATGATGGTACAACTGGTACTATAACTAATGATGGTATTACTGGTACTATAACTAATGATGGTATTACTGGTACTATAACTAATGATGGTATTACTGGTACTATAACTAATGATGGTACAACTGGTACTATAACTAATGATGGTACAACTGTTACTGGTACTATAACTAATGATGGTATTACTGGTACTATAACTAATTATGGTATTACTGGTACTATAACTAATGATGGTATTACTGGTACTATAACTAATGATGGTATTACTGGTACTATAACTAATGATGGTATTACTGGTACTATAACTAATGATGGTATTACTGGTACTATAACTAATGATGGTATTACTAGTACTATAACTAATGATGGTATTACTGGTACTATAACTAATGATGGTATCACTAGTACTATAACTAATGATGGTATTACTGGTACTATAACTAATGATGGTATTACTGGTACTATAACTAATGA
The DNA here is from genome assembly GCF_964263955.1 of Coregonus lavaretus. Taxonomy (NCBI): domain Eukaryota; kingdom Metazoa; phylum Chordata; class Actinopteri; order Salmoniformes; family Salmonidae; genus Coregonus; species Coregonus lavaretus. The sequence continues at coordinate 5,184 of NW_028159878.1, read as the reverse complement.
TGGTATTACTGGTACTATAACTAATGATGGTATTACTAGTACTATAACTAATGATGGTATTACTGGTACTATACTCTGCTTCACACTAATATAACTATAGTACAATCAATCAAACTAAAGCAGCAATTCAATGGCAGTTAATGTCCTTTGAACTAAAGAAAAACTCCTAATGCTAAATTTGACTGCTACAGAGAGACAGACCAGCTGATCAGACATTGTTCCCATGCAAGTAGCAGAGAGGGAGAAACATGAGTCGGAGAGAATGAAAGGGTCTTGTCAGGTAGAGTCCTCGACCTCCCTCCCTCCCTCCCTCCCTCCCTCCATGTAGTCCATTACTTCTGTCTTATCAAAGCTCCCTCTCAAAGTTCTCTATCTCCCAGGCGTATGTTCCTCTTAGAAGGCTTCCAGTGACCCTTAAAAAGCTCTTTGCTTTTTGTTTTGTAAATTGTCTTTGCTTTTAAGTTGAAAAGCTGGAGATGGTATCTTCCTCTCTCTCTCTCTCTCTCTCTCTCTCTCTCTCTCTCTCTCTCTCTCTCTCTCTCTCTCAATTCAATTTGTATTTAATGGCTTTATTGGCATGGGAAACAGCTGTTAACATTGCCAAAGCAAGTGAAATAGATAATAAACAAAAGTGAAATAAACATTTAAATGGATTACAGTAAACATTACAATCACAGAAGTTCCAAAAGAATAAAGACATTTCAAATGTCATATTATGTCTATATACAGTGTTCTAATGATGTGCAAAAAGGGAAAATAAATAAACATATATATGGGTTGTATTTACAATGCTGTTTGTTCTTCACTGATTGCCCTTTTCTTGTGGAAACAGGTCACAAATCCAGCTGCTGTGATGGCACACTCTGGTATTTCACCTAATAGATAATAATATAATAGTAAGTTTATCAAAATTGGGTTTGTTTTCTGTGTAATCTGAGGGAAATATGTGTCTCTAATATGGTCATACATTTGGCAGGAGGTTAGGAAGTGCAGCTCAGTTTCCACATGAGCTGTGTGCACATAGCCTGTCTTCTCCTGAGAGCCAGGTCTGCCTACAGCGGCCTTTCTCAATAGCAAGGCTATGCTCACTGATTACATAGTCAAAGCTTTCCTTAAGTTTGGGTCAGTCACAGTGGTCTGGTATTCTGCCACTGTGTACTCTCTATTTAGGGCCAAATAGCATTCTAGCTTGCTCTGTTTGTTTGTAAATTCTTTCCAATGTGTCAAGTAATTATCTTGTTGTTTTCTCATGATTTTGTTGGGTCTAATTGTGTTGCTATCCTGGGGTTCTGTTTGTGTTTGTGAACAGAGCCCCAGGATCAGCTTGCTTAGGGGACTCTTCTCCAAGTTCATCTCTCTGTAGGTGATGGCTTTGTTATGGAAGGGTTGTGAATCACTTCCTTTTAGGTGGTTGTAGAATTTAACGGCTCTTTTCTGGATTTTGATAATTAGCGGGAATCAGCCAAATTCTGCTCTGCATGCATTATTTGGTGTTTTACGTTTTACATGGAGGATATTTTTGCAGAATTCTGCATGCAGAGCCTCAATTTGGTGTTTGTCCCATTTTGTGAATTCTTGGTTGGTGAGCGGACCCCAGACCTCACAACTATAAAGGGCAATGGGTTCTATAACTGATTCAAGTATTTTTAGCCAGATCCTAATTGGTATGTCACATTTTATGTTCCTTTTGATGGCATAGAAGGCCCTTCTTGCCTTGTCTCTCAGATCGTTCACAGCTTTGTGGAAGTTACCTGTGGCACTGATGTTTAGGCCGAGGTATGTATCGTTTTTTGTGTGCTCTAGGGCAACGGTGTCCAGAAGGAATTTGTATTTGTGGTCCTGGCAGCTGGACCTTTTTTGGAACAACATTATTTTTGTCTTACTGAGATTTACTGTCAGGGCCCAGGTCTGACAGAATCTGTGCAGAATATATAGGTGCTGCTGTAGGACCTCCTTGGTTGGGGACAGAAGCACCAGATCATCAGCAAACAGTAGACATTTTATTTCAGATTCTAGTAGGGTGAGGCCGGGTGCTGCAGACTGTTCTAGTGCCCTCGCCAATTCGTTGATATATATATGTTGAAGAAGGTGGGGCTTAAGCTGCAACCCTGTCTCACCCCACGGCCCTGTGGAAAAAAATGTGTGTGTTTTTTTTGCCAATTTTGCAATGTTTGTGTACATGGATATTATATTGTTGTATGTTTATCCCCCAATACCACTTTCCATCAATTTGTATAGCAGAACCTTATGCCAAATTCAGTCAAAAGCTGTTTTGAAATCAACAAAGGATGAGAAGGTTTGTTTGGTTTGTTTCTTTGTCAATTAGGGTGTGCAGGGTGAATACGTGGTCTGTCGTACAGTCATTTGGTAAAAAGCCAATTTGACATTTGCTCAGTACCTTGTTTTCACTGAGGAGTCTGCTGTTAACATAATGCAAAGGATTTTCCCAAGGTTGCTGTTGACACGTATCACACGGTAGTTATTGTGGTCAAATTTGTCTCCACTTTTGTGGATTGGGGTGAACAGTCCTTGGTTCCAAATATTGGGGAAGATGCCAGAGCTAAGGATGATGTTAAAGAGTTTAAGTATAGCCAATTGGAATTTGTGGTCTGTATATTTTCTCATTTAATTTAGGATACCATCAACACCACAGGCCTTTTTGGGTTGGAGGGTTTGTATTTTGTCCTGTAGTTCATTCAATGTAATTGGAGAATCCAGTGGGTTCTGGTAGTCTTTAATAGTTGATTCTACGATTTGTATTTGATCATGTACAGTCGTGGTCAAACGTTTTGAGAATGACACAAATATTAATTTTCACAAAGTCTGCTGCCTCAGTTTTTATGATGGCAATTTGCATATACTCCAGAATGTTATGAAGAGTGATCAGATTAATTGCAATTAATTGCAAAGTCCCTCTTTGCCATGAAAATGAACTTAATCCCCCAAAATCATTTCCACTGCATTTCAGCCCTGCCACAAAAAGGACCAGCTGACATCATGTCAGTGATTCTCTCGTTAACACAGGTGAGAGTGTTAACGAGGACAAGGCTGGAGATCACTCTGTCATGCTGATTGAGTTAGAATAACAGACTGGAAGCTTTAAAAGGAAGGTGGTGCATGAAATCATTGTTCTTCCTCTGTTAACCATGGTTACCTGCAAGGAAACACGTGCCGTCATCATTGCTTTGCACAAAAAGGGCTTCACAGGCAAGGATATTGCTGCTAGTAAGATTGCACCTAAATCAACCATTTATCGGATCATCAAGAACTTCAAGGAGAGAGGTTCAATTGTTGTGAAGAAGGCTTCAGGGCGCCCAAGGAAGTCCAGCAAGCGCCAGGACCGTCTCCTAAAGTTGATTCAGCTGCGGGATCGGGGCACTACCAGTGCAGAGCTTGCTCAGGAATGGCAGCAGGCAGGTGTGAGTGCATCTGCACGCACAGTGGCTCGGGGAACAAAACATCGACATTTTGGGTCCATGGCCAGGAAACTCCCCAGACCTTAATCCCATTGAGAACTTGTGGTCAATCCTCAAGAGGCGGGTGGACAAACAAATACCCACAAATGCTGACAAACTCCAAGCATTGATTATGCAAGAATGGGCTGCCATCAGTCAGGATGTGGTCCAGAAGTTAATTGACAGCATGCCAGGGCGGATTGCAGAGGTCTTGAAAAAGAAGGGTCAACACTGCAAATATTGACTCTTTGCATAAACTTAATGTAATTGTCAATAAAAGCCTTTGACACTTATGGAATGCTTGTAATTATTTCAGTATACCATAGTAACATCTGACAAAAATATCTAAAAACATTGAAGCAGCAAACTTTGTGAAGACCAATACTTGTGTCATTCTCAAAACGTTTGACCATGACTATATATGTTTTTGCTGTTTGTTCTTTGTTATAGGGCCAAATAGATTGGAGAAGTGGTTTATCCATTCTTCAGTTACATTGAGCTGATATCTGACGTGCTATTCCTTCCTTTTCCGTAGTGTATTTCTGTATTGTTTTAGTGATTCACCATAGTGAAGGCGTAGGCTCAAGTTTTCTTGGTCTCCATGTTTTTGGTTGGATAGGTTTCTCCATTTCTTTTTTCGGTTTTTGATTTCTTTATCAAATCATTTGTCATTGTTTTTAATTTTCTTAGGTTTTCTGCTTGACATTTTTAGATTTGATAGGGAAGCTGAGAGGTCATATATACTTTTTAGGTTTTCTACTGCCAAGTTTACACCTTCAATATTACAGTGAAACGTTTTTGTCCAGGAAGTTGTCTAAAAGGGATTGAATTGATTGTTGCCTAATAGTTTTTTGGTAGGTTTCCACACTACTTTCCTTCCATCTATATCATATCTTAATATTATTCAGTTCCTTTGGCTTTGATGCTTCATGATTGAGTATTGCTCTGTTCAAGTAGACTGTGATTATGCTGTGATCTGATAGGGGTGTCAGTGGGCTGACTGTGAACGCTCTGAGAGACTCTGGGTTGAGGTCAGTGATAAAGTAGTCTACAGCACTACTGCCAAGAGATGAGCTATATGTGTACTTACCATAGGAATCCACTCAAAGCCTACCATTGACTATGTACATACCCAGTGTGCGACAGAGCTGCAGGAGTCGTGACCCGTTTTTGTTGGTTATGTTGTCGTAGTTGTGCCTAGGGGGGCATATGGGGGAGGGAATGCTGTCACCTCCAGGTAGGTGTTTGTCCCCCTGTGTGCTGAGGGTGTCGGGTTCTTGCCCAGTTCTGGTATTTAGGTCGCCACAGACTAGTACATGTCCCTGGGCCTGGAAATGATTGATTTCCCCCTCCAGAATGGAGAAGCTGTCTTCATTAAATTATGGGGATTCTAGTGGAGGGATATAGGTAGCACACAGGAGGACATTTTGCTGTATAGTCCTTCGGAATAAGAAGGTAATTTTGTCCAACATCAGGTTGTAGGTTTGGAGTTTTGATTTGGAGTGAAGGTTATGTTGTGGATGGTAGTATCCTGTATATGTCCTAGTGGAAAAATCTAAGTTTATCTAACTCTAAATCTATATTTTTGTCAAGCTGAAAAATGTGGGAGCTCATCTGCTGTCTCTGTCTCTGTGGGAGCTCATCTGCTGTCTCTGTCTCTGTCTCTGTCTCTCTCTCTCTCTCTCTCTCTCTCTCTCTCTCAGCTTGGCAATACTAATAACTGTTTAGA
>NW_028159879.1:0-11881 GCF_964263955.1 Coregonus lavaretus | reverse complement strand
TGTTGATGAAGTTTTAGAGAGCTCCAGGTCCTTGGTACTACTGATGTTCCTGTTGGTGTGTTGATGAAGTTTAGAGAGCTCCAGGTCCTGGTACTACTGATAGTTCCCTAGCTCAGAGTGCGTGATGAAGTTTAGAGAGCTCCAGGTCCTTGGTACTACTGATGTTCCTGTTGGTGTGTTGATGAAGTTTAGAGAGCTCACGGTCCTTGGTACTACTGATGTTCCTGTTGGTGTGTTGATGAAGTTTAGAGAGCTCCAGGTCCTTGGTACTCTGTTCTGTGGTGTGTTGATGAAGTTTAGAGAGCTCCAGGTCCTTGGTACTACTGATGTTACTGTTGGTGTGTTGATGAAGTTTTGAGAGCTCCAGGTGTCCATGGTACTACTGGTTACTGTTGGTTTGTTGATGAAGTTTAGAGAGCTCCAGGTCCTTGGTACTACTGATGTTACAGTTGGTGTGTTGATGAAGTTTAGAGAGCTCCAGGTCCTTGGTACTACTGATGTTACTGTTGGTGTGTTGATGAAGTTTAGAGAGCTCCAGGTCCTTGGTACTACTGATGTTCCTGTTTGGTGTGTTGATGAAGTTTAGAGAGCTCCAGGTCCTTGGTACTACTGATGTTACCTGTTGGTGTGTTGATGAAGTTTAGAGAGCTCCAGGTCCTTGGTACTACTGATGTTACCTGTTGGTGTGTTGATGAAGTTTAGAGAGCTCCAGGTCCTTGGTACTACTGATGTTACTGTTGGTGTGTTGATGAAGTTTAGAGAGCTCCAGGTCCTTGGTACTACTGATGTTCCTGTTGGTGTGTTGATGAAGTTTAGAGAGCTCCAGGTCCTTGGTACTACTGATGTTACTGTTGGTGTGTTGATGAAGTTTAGAGAGCTCCAGGTCCTTGGTACTACTGATGTTACTGTTGGTGTGTTGATGAAGTTTAGAGAGCTCCAGGTCCTTGGTACTACTGATGTTACTGTTGGTGTGTTGATGAAGTTTAGAGAGCTCCAGGTCCTTGGTACTACTGATGTTACTGTTGGTGTGTTGATGAAGTTTAGAGAGCTCCAGGTCCTTGGTACTACTGATGTTACTGTTGGTGTGTTGATGAAGTTTAGAGAGCTCCAGGTCCTTGGTACTACTGATGTTACTGTTGGTGTGTTGATGAAGTTTAGAGAGCTCCAGGTCCTTGGTACTACTGATGTTACTGTTGGTGTGTTGATGAAGTTTAGAGAGCTCCAGGTCCTTGGTACTACTGATGTTACTGTTGGTGTGTTGATGAAGTTTAGAGAGCTCCAGGTCCTTGGTACTACTGATGTTACTGTTGGTGTGTTGATGAAGTTTAGAGAGCTCCAGGTCCTTGGTACTACTGATGTTACTGTTGGTGTGTTGATGAAGTTTAGAGAGCTCCAGGTCCTTGGTACTACTGATGTTACTGTTGGTGTGTTGATGAAGTTTAGAGAGCTCCAGGTCCTTGGTACTACTGATGTTCCTGTTGGTGTGTTGATGAAGTTTAGAGAGCTCCAGGTCCTTGGTACTACTGATGTTACTGTTGGTGTGTTGATGAAGTTTAGAGAGCTCCAGGTCCTTGGTACTACTGATGTTACTGTTGGTGTGTTGATGAAGTTTAGAGAGCTCCAGGTCCTTGGTACTACTGATGTTCCTGTTGGTGTGTTGATGAAGTTTAGAGAGCTCCAGGTCCTTGGTACTACTGATGTTCCTGTTGGTGTGTTGATGAAGTTTAGAGAGCTCCAGGTCCTTGGTACTACTGATGTTACTGTTGGTGTGTTGATGAAGTTTAGAGAGCTCCAGGTCCTTGGTACTACTGATGTTACTGTTGGTGTGGTGATGAAGTTTAGAGAGCTCCAGGTCCTTGGTACTACTGATGTTCCTGTTGGTGTGGTGATGAAGTTTAGAGAGCTCCAGGTCCTTGGTACTACTGATGTTACTGTTGGTGTGTTGATGAAGTTTAGAGAGCTCCAGGTCCTTGGTACTACTGATGTTCCTGTTGGTGTGGTGATGAAGTTTAGAGAGCTCCAGGTCCTTGGTACTACTGATGTTACTGTTGGTGTGTTGATGAAGTTTAGAGAGCTCCAGGTCCTTGGTACTACTGATGTTCCTGTTGGTGTGGTGATGAAGTTTAGAGAGCTCCAGGTCCTTGGTACTACTGATGTTACTGTTGGTGTGTTGATGAAGTTTAGAGAGCTCCAGGTCCTTGGTACTACTGATGTTCCTGTTGGTGTGTGGTGATGAAGTTTTAGAGAGCTCCAGGTCCTTGGTACTACTGATGTTCCTGTTGGTGTGGTGATGAAGTTTAGAGAGCTCCAGGTCCTTGGTACTACTGATGTTCCTGTTGGTGTGGTGATGAAGTTTAGAGAGCTCCAGGTCCTTGGTACTACTGATGTTCCTGTTGGTGTGGTGATGAAGTTTAGAGAGCTCCAGGTCCTTGGTACTACTGATGTTACTGTTGGTGTGTTGATGAAGTCTAGAGAGCTCCAGGTCCTTGGTACTACTGATGTTACTGTTGGTGTGTTGATGAAGTTTAGAGAGCTCCAGGTCCTTGGTACTACTGATGTTACTGTTGGTGTGTTGATGAAGTTTAGAGAGCTCCAGGTCCTTGGTACTACTGATGTTCCTGTTGGTGTGTTGATGAAGTTTAGAGAGCTCCAGGTCCTTGGTACTACTGATGTTCCTGTTGGTGTGGTGATGAAGTTTAGAGAGCTCCAGGTCCTTGGTACTACTGATGTTCCTGTTGGTGTGGTGATGAAGTTTAGAGAGCTCCAGGTCCTTGGTACTACTGATGTTCCTGTTGGTGTGTTGATGGAGTTTAGAGAGCTCCAGGTCCTTGGTACTACTGATGTTACTGTTGGTGTGTTGATGAAGTTTAGAGAGCTCCAGGTCCTTGGTACTACTGATGTTACTGTTGGTGTGTTGATGAAGTTTAGAGAGCTCCAGGTCCTTGGTACTACTGATGTTCCTGTTGGTGTGTTGATGAAGTTTAGAGAGCTCCAGGTCCTTGGTACTACTGATGTTCCTGTTGGTGTGGTTGATGAAGTTTAGAGAGCTCCAGGTCCTTGGTACTACTGATGTTCCTGTTGGTGTGTTGATGAAGTTTAGAGAGCTCCAGGTCCTTGGTACTACTGATGTTACTGTTGGTGTGTTGATGAAGTTGAGAGAGCTCCAGGTCCTTGGTACTACTGATGTTCCTGTTGGTGTGTTGATGAAGTTTAGAGAGCTCCAGGTCCTTGGTACTACTGATGTTACTGTTGGTGTGTTGATGAAGTTTAGAGAGCTCCAGGTCCTTGGTACTACTGATGTTCCTGTTGGTGTGGTGATGAAGTTTAGAGAGCTCCAGGTCCTTGGTACTACTGATGTTCCTGTTGGTGTGTTGATGAAGTTTAGAGAGCTCCAGGTCCTTGGTACTACTGATGTTCCTGTTGGTGTGTTGATGAAGTTTAGAGAGCTCCAGGTCATTGGTACTACTGATGTTACTGTTGGTGTGTTGATGAAGTTTAGAGAGCTCCAGGTCCTTGGTACTACTGATGTTACTGTTGATGAAGTTTAGAGAGCTCCAGGTCCTTGGTACTACTGATGTTACTGTTGGTGTGTTGATGAAGTTTAGAGAGCTCCAGGTCCTTGGTACTACTGATGTTCCTGTTGGTGTGTTGATGAAGTTTAGAGAGCTCCAGGTCCTTGGTACTACTGATGTTACTGTTGGTGTGGTGATGAAGTTTAGAGAGCTCCAGGTCCTTGGTACTACTGATGTTACTGTTGGTGTGTTGATGAAGTTTAGAGAGCTCCAGGTCCTTGGTACTACTGATGTTACTGTTGGTGTGTTGATGAAGTTTAGAGAGCTCCAGGTCCTTGGTACTACTGATGTTACTGTTGGTGTGGTGATGAAGTTTAGAGAGCTCCAGGTCCTTGGTACTACTGATGTTCCTGTTGGTGTGTTGATGAAGTTTAGAGAGCTCCAGGTCCTTGGTACTACTGATGTTACTGTTGGTGTGTTGATGAAGTTTAGAGAGCTCCAGGTCCTTGGTCCTGTTGGTGTGTTGATGAAGTTTAGAGAGCTCCAGGTCCTTGGTACTACTGATGTTACTGTTGGTGTGGTGATGAAGTTTAGAGAGCTCCAGGTCCTTGGTACTACTGATGTTCCTGTTGGTGTGGTGATGAAGTTTAGAGAGCTCCAGGTCCTTGGTACTACTGATGTTACTGTTGGTGTGGTGATGAAGTTTAGAGAGCTCCAGGTCCTTGTTCCTGTTGGTGTGTTGATGAAGTTTAGAGAGCTCCAGGTCCTTGGTACTACTGATGTTCCTGTTGGTGTGGTGATGAAGTTTAGAGAGCTCCAGGTCCTTGGTACTACTGATGTTCCTGTTGGTGTGGTGATGAAGTTTAGAGAGCTCCAGGTCCTTGGTACTACTGATGTTCCTGTTGGTGTGTTGATGAAGTTTAGAGAGCTCCAGGTCCTTGTTTCTGTTGGTTTGTTGATGCTGCCGTTGAAAGGTTTTGGAACGAGGGCTAGTTTTTGTTTGTTGCTTTCGTGGCTTTCTCTTGTTGTCTGGGGCCAAGTGCTTGTCCACAGTGACACTGTTTTAGAAGTGGCTGAGACAGACTGACATGTTAGATGATGATGGCAGTGTGAGGTGTTTAAATCATTACTTTAACCAATCAGCCTTCTAAATCTAGATTACAATGATTTATATCACGATAACTTTTCTATCGTGAGGGGGGCTTGTTTTTGATACGCACTTTAGACTTGTAGTTTGTTGACGAGTTCCATTTTAGGAAAACATTATACTCTATCATATAAACCAATACACTTCCAGTTGGTGAAATACCAAACAGTAGTTTGTGGATTAGTCAGGATCCAGTCTCTCTGACCCCACCTTCCTCTTTGCTGTCTGCTTGGCTTGACTCCTGGCATGTAAACAAGATGGACATCTCATTGCTGTCTGCTTGGCTTGACTCCTGTAAACAAGATGGACGTCTCATTGCTGTCTGCTTGGCTTGACTCCTGTAAACAAGATGGACGTCTCTTTGCTGTCTGCTTGGTCCACTGTTGTCCTTCTCTACTGGCTGTTTCCTCTGTCTCTCTCTACTGGCTGTTTCCTCTGTCTCTCTCTACTGGCTGTTTCCTCTGTCTCTCTCTACTGGCTGTTTCCTCTGTCTCTCTCTACTGGCTGTTTCCTCTGTCTCTCTCTACTGGCTGTTTCCTCTGTCTCTCTCTACTGGCTGTTTCCTCTGTCTCTCTCTACTGGCTGTTTCCTCTGTCTCTCTCTACTGGCTGTTTCCTCTGTGTCTCTCTCTACTGGCTGTTTCCTCTGTCTCTCTCCACTGGCTGTTTCCTCTGTCTCTCTCTGCTGGCTGTTTCCTCTGTCTCTCTCTACTGGCTGTTTCCTCTGTCTCTCTCTACTGGCTGTTTCCTCTGTGTCTCTCTCTACTGGCTGTTTCCTCTGTCTCTCTCTACTGGCTGTTTCCTCTGTCTCTCTCTACTGGCTGTTTCCTCTGTCTCTCTCTACTGGCTGTTTCCTCTGTCTCTCTCTACTGGCTGTTTCCTCTGTCTCTCTCTACTGGCTGTTTCCTCTGTCTCTCTCTACTGGCTGTTTCCTCTGTCTCTCTCTACTGGCTGTTTCCTCTGTCTCTCTCTACTGGCTGTTTCCTCTGTCTCTCTCTACTGGCTGTTTCCTCTGTCTCTCTCTACTGGCTGTTTCCTCTGTCTCTCTCTACTGGCTGTTTCCTCTGTCTCTCTCTACTGGCTGTTTCCTCTGTCTCTCTCTACTGGCTGTTTCCTCTGTCTCTCTCTACTGGCTGTTTCCTCTGTCTCTCTCTACTGGCTGTTTCCTCTGTCTCTCTCTACTGGCTGTTTCCTCTGTCTCTCTCTCTACTGGCTGTTTCCTCTGTCTCTCTCTACTGGCTGTTTCCTCTGTCTCTCTCTACTGGCTGTTTCCTCTGTCTCTCTCTACTGGCTGTTTCCTCTGTCTCTCTCTACTGGCTGTTTCCTCTGTCTCTCTCTACTGGCTGTTTCCTCTGTCTCTCTCTCTACTGGCTGTTTCCTCTGTCTCTCTACTGGCTGTTTCCTCTGTCTCTCTCTACTGGCTGTTTCCTCTGTCTCTCTCTACTGGCTGTTTCCTCTGTCTCTCTCTACTGGCTTTTTCCTCTGTCTCTCTCTACTGGCTGTTTCCTCTGTCTCTCTCTACTGGCTGTTTCCTCTGTCTCTCTCTACTGGCTGTTTCCTCTGTCTCTCTCTACTGGCTGTTTCCTCTGTCTCTCTCTACTGTGTTCCACTGTCGTCCTTCTCTACTGGCTGTTTCCTCTGTCTCTCTCTACTGGCTGTTTCCTCTGTCTCTCTCTGCTGGCTGTTTCCTCTGTCTCTCTCTACTGGCTGTTTCCTCTGTCTCTCTCTACTGGCTGTTTCCTCTGTCTCTCTCTACTGGCTGTTTCCTCTGTCTCTCTCTGCTGGCTGTTTCCTCTGTCTCTCTCTGCTGGCTGTTTCCTCTGTCTCTCTCTACTGGCTGTTTCCTCTGTCTCTCTCTACTGGCTGTTTCCTCTGTCTCTCTCTACTGGCTGTTTCCTCTGTCTCTCTCTACTGGCTGTTTCCTCTGTCTCTCTCTACTGGCTGTTTCCTCTGTCTCTCTCTACTGGCTGTTTCCTCTGTCTCTCTCTACTGGCTGTTTCCTCTGTCTCTCTCTACTGGCTGTTTCCTCTGTCTCTCTCTACTGGCTGTTTCCTCTGTCTCTCTCTACTGGCTGTTTCCTCTGTCTCTCTCTGCTGGCTGTTTCCTCTGTCTCTCTCTACTGGCTGTTTCCTCTGTCTCTCTCTACTGGCTGTATCCTCTGTCTCTCTCTACTGGCTGTTTCCTCTGTCTCTCTCTACTGGCTGTTTCCTCTGTCTCTCTCTACTGGCTGTTTCCTCTGTCTCTCTCTACTGGCTGTTTCCTCTGTCTCTCTCTACTGGCTGTTTCCTCTGTCTCTCTCTACTGGCTGTTTCCTCTGTCTCTCTCTGCTGGCTGTTTCCTCTGTCTCTCTCTACTGGCTGTTTCCTCTGTCTCTCTCTACTGGCTGTTTCCTCTGTCTCTCTCTACTGGCTGTTTCCTATGTCTCTCTCTACTGTGGTCCACTGTTCTGCCTGTCACTCACGGTGCACTAGTTAAAGACAGGAGTTGAACTAACTCCTGTACTGAAGTGAATGTATACCTGGGTCTACCTGGGCAGACCTGGGTCGTCTCTGTGATGCAGTGGTCTGGTGAGATTGAAACCGAGCTAGGTGGGTTTGACTGGTGTGTGTTGAGAGGTGCAGGAGATCAAGAGTCTCCACACACTCAGGATGAATGGGTTAGGGTTAGATAAAGGGTAGTACTGACATCACAAGGAGTCTCCACACACTCAGGATGAATGGGTTAGGGTTAGGGTTAGATAAAGAGTAACACTGAAATCACAAGGAGTCTCCACACACTCAGGACGAATGCACAATTTTCTATTTATTTTGGCTGAGCCTTCGGTCGTCGGATCATCAGAGCACAGAAACACAATGCCAGAGGTCGTATATAGAGAGGAAGAAAGACTGAATGAAACAGAACTGAGACATTGTCAGGCGTCGGTGTGTAGCGGACGGAGTCAGGCGCAGGACCCAGAGCTAGTAGACAACGTACTTTACTCGTGAATAACAAATGAACATAATCTCCACGCAGGGAGGACAATCCCGCTCACCAGTCGATTACACCAAACATAGAACAAACAGGCACTCAACACAGTGGGAGCCAAAGGGTTAAATAGGGAACAAATCATAGACATAATGGGAACCAGGTGTGAACAATGAAGACAAAACTAGTAGAACACAGAAACATCGATCGGTGGCAGCTAGTACTCCGGTGACGACGAATGCCGAAGCCTGCCCGAGCAAGGAGGAGGGGCAGCCTCGGCTGAATCCGTGACAGTACTCAGCTGACCACTGCAGTCGCACCGGGCTGGGTTAGCGCACCTAACCCTAACCCTAACCCTAACCCCTTCAGCAAGGAGGTAATGGGAGCTGCTACCTGACCAAAGCCCCGGATAAACCTCCGGTAGTAGTTGGCAAACCTTAAGAATCGCTGCACCTCCTTAACCGTGGTTGGAGTCGGCCAATTACGCACGGCCGAAATGCGGTCATTCTCCATCTCCACCCCTGATGCGGACAGGTGGTACCCTAGGAAGGAGATGGACTGTTGAAAGAACAGACATTTCTCCGCCTTGACGTACAGGTCATGTTCCAACAGTCGTCCAAGCACTTTACGCACCAGGGACACATGCTCGTCGCGTGTAGCGGAGTATATGAGAATGTCATCTATATACACCACTACACCCTGTCCGTGCAGGTCCCTGAAAATCTCATCAACAAAGGATTGGAAGACTGATGGAGCATTCATCAACCCGTACGGCATGACGAGGTACTCATAGTGACCAGAGGTGGTACTGAATGCCGTCTCCCACTCGTCCCCCTCCCGGATACGGATCAGGTTGTACGCGCTCCTGAGATCCAATTTGGTGAAGAAGCGTGCCCCGTGCAATGACTCCGTCACACTAGCAATGAGAGGTAGTGGATAACTGTACTTAACAGTGATCTGATTGAGACCACGGTAGTCAATGCACGGGCATAAACCTCCATCCTTCTTCTTCACAAAAAAGAAACTTGAGGAGGCAGGTGAAGTGGAAGGCCGAATGTATCCCTGTCCCAGAGATTCGGAGACATATGTTTCCATAGCAGCCGTCTCTTCCTGTGACAGAGGATACACGTGACTCCGAGGAAGTGCAGCGCCTACTTGGAGATTTATCACACAATCCCCCTGTCGATGGGGTGGTAATTGAGTCGCCTTCTTTTTACAGAAGGCGAGAGCCAAATCGGCATATTCGGGGGGAATGTGCATAGTGGAGACCTGGTTTGGACTTTCCACCGTAGTTGCCCCTATGGAAACACCTACACACCTCCCTGAGCACTGACGTGACCATCCCTTGAGAGCCCTCTGTTGCCATGGAATCCTGGGGTCATGAGAGGTTAACCAGGGAAGCCCCAACACCACTGGGAACGCAGGAGAATCGATCAGAAAGAGACTAATTCTCTCCTCATGACCCTCCTGCGTTTTCATCCAGAGTGGAGCTGTGACCTCCCTAATCAGGCCTGACCCTAAAGGGCGACTATCTAAGGCGTGTACAGGGAAGGGCACATCAACTGGCACAATAGGAATCCCTAATCTACAGGGAAACATACGATCAATAAAGTTCCCAGCTGCGCCTGAATCTACGAGCGCCGAATGCGGGGAAAACTCAGGAAATTCGATGTCAATACACATGTGCGCAACAGGGAGCTCTGGGTGAGTCGGGTGCCTACTCACCTGGGACGGTCCACCAGTGCTCTGCCTGCTGCAACAGGGAGCTCTGGGTGAGTCGGGTGCCTCCTCACCTGGGACGGTCCACCAGTGCTCTGCCTGCTGCAACAGGGGGCTCTGGGTGAGTCGGGTGCCTACTCACCTGGGACGGTCCACCAGTGCTCTGCCTGCTGCAACAGGGAGCTCTGGGTGAGTCGGGTGCCTACTCACCTGGGACGGTCCACCAGTGCTCTGCCTGCTGCAACAGGGAGCTCTGGGTGAGTCGGGTGCCTCCTCACCTGGGACGGTCCACCAGTGCTCTGCCTGCTGCAACAGGGAGCTCTGGGTGAGTCGGGTGCCTCCTCACCTGGGACGGTCCTCCAGTGCTCTGCCTGCTGCAACAGGGAGCTCTGGGTGAGTCGGGTGCCTCCTCACCTGGGACGGTCCTCCAGTGCTCTGCCTGCTGCAACAGGGAGCTCTGGGTGAGTCAGGTGCCTACTCACCTGGGAAGGTCCACCAGTGCTCTGCCTGCTGCCTCGACTCCCTGGGGACCCTCCCCAGCACCGACCAGCAGCGTGTCCTCTGCGGCCACAGTTGGTGCCGGAGACGGCCCTCCTTCCGGTCTCCCTGAGAGCAGCACCTCCGAGCTCCATCGGTGTAGGGTCGGAGGTGCTGGAGGATGGAATGGACGGACCCCGATCCGGACGTCCGCGGGTGGCCAACAGGTTATCCAGCCGTATAGATAAATCCACCAGCTGGTGCAGGTTAAGGGTGGTGTCCCTGCAGGCCAGCTCCCGACGAACGTCCTCCCGTAGGCTGCATCGGTAGTGGTCATTCAGGGCCCTCTCATTCCATCCCGCGCTGGCTGCCAGGGTCCTGAAGTCCTGAGCGCTCCTCATCCATTGTCTGAGGTGGAACAGACGTTCCCCCGCCAATCTCCCCTCCGGTGGATGATCGAATACCGCCCGGAAGTGGTGGGTCAAATCTTCATAGCGCACCGACGCCGCGTCTATTCCTCCCCACTCGGCGTTGGCCCACTCGAGCGCTCTCCCCGACAGACAGGAGATGAGGGCGGACACACTATCCCGAGGGAGCCGGGTGGATGGTAGCCAGGCAGCTGTACCGTCATATGCCCTCGGGAGCGAGAGCCGAATCCCACTGGACCCAGGTGACGAAGGGGTGGACAGCGGTGTGGGTTGTAGTGTAGTTGAAGGAGGTGTAGGGAAAAACCCCTCTCTCCCATCGCTCAACATGTTGTTCAACGCGCCATCCATGGCTGTGCCGAGAGTCTGTATCATGGTCGCTTGCTTTTGGACGCGTTCCTCCACTGATCTGGAAGGAATGAAAGTACCTGCTGACTCCATTTGTGGTGCGTGTTTCTGTCAGGCGTCAGTGTGTAGCGGTAGGACGGAGTCAGGCGCAGGACCCTGAGCTAGTAGACAACGTACTTTACTCGTAAATATAAATGAACATAAACTCCACGCAGGGAGGACCATTCCTCCTTGCCTCGTTCAGAGGGAGTCACCAGAAGTGGATTGTCTCCAGGGATAACAACAGGGTAGTAGCTCCTATCTCTACCATCAGTGTAGTAGCTCCTATCTCTACCATCAGTGTAGTAGCTCCTATCTCTACCATCAGTGTAGTAGCTCCTATCTCTACCATCAGTGTAGTAGCTCCTATCTCTACCATCAGTGTAGTAGCTCCTATCTCTACCATCAGTGTAGTAGCTCCTATCTCTACCATCAGTGTAGTAGCTCCTATCTCTACCATCAGTGTAGTAGCTCCTATCTCTACCATCAGTGTAGTAGCTCCTATCTCTACCATCAGTGTAGTAGCTCCTATCTCTACCATTGAACACGACTCCACACTTTACATTACTTCACATTAAACTCGACACTTTACATTGAACCTTTTCAACCTTTTATTTCCTCTTAAGATTGTTCTTTTACTTGAAGTTTACTGCCATTTTGGCTGCGTGATGATAATGTTTGTCCGGACTGAAAAGCTTCAGTCAGACGTAATGGCAGTACACTTCAAGGGAGGAGTGTTTTGATAGGTTGAATGCAGCTCTGACTCGCTCCTGTCCCCTCCTTTCCTCCAGGTGTGGTCTCAGGCAGCTCTGGTCTCGCTGACTGCCCCTTGGCCAGCCCTCCAGTGGTGATCTCAGGCAGCTCTGGTCTCTCTGACTGCCCCTTGGCCAGCCCTCCAGTGGTGGTGAACGGGCAGAAAGACTTTCCCCTCGGCCCGGGTCAGAGCCCCAACGGACACCAACCCTCGCCCATCAACGCCCATTCCTCCCCCCTCACATCCCCCCTGCTCACCGACGCTGGCTACGTCCGTACGGATGACGAGGACGAGATTCGGAGGAAGGTTTGTCTTTCAGGGAGAGAGGGGGGGAGGGAGGTGGTGGGGGGTGTGGGAGGGAGGGAGGGAGGGTGAGGGAGGTTGGGAGGGTGAGGGAGGGAGGGAGGTTGGGAGGAGGGAGGGAGGGTGGGGGAGGGGGGAGGGTCTGCTCTACTTTGTTAGGGGGTATCTAGGAGCCCCAGAGATGAGGAGAGAAT
>NW_028159880.1:0-73685 GCF_964263955.1 Coregonus lavaretus | reverse complement strand
TACTATAGACCACTCTATTCCCCATGTAATACACTACTATGACCACTCTATTCCCCATGAGACTACACTACTATAGACCACACTATTCCCCATGTAATACACTACTATAGACCATCTATTCCCCATGTAATACACTACTATAAGCCACTCTATTCCCCATGTAATACACTACTATAGGACCACTCTATTCCCCATGTAATACACTACTATAGACCACTCTATTCCCATGTAGTATGCTACTACTATAGACCACTCTATTCCCCATGTAATACACTACTATAGACCACTCTATTCCCCATGTGACTACACTACTATAGACCACTCTATTCCCCATGTAATACACTACTATAGACCACTCTATTCCCATGTAATACACTACTATAGACCACTCTATTCCCCATGTAATACACTACTATAGACCACTCTATTCCCCATGTAATACACTACTATAGACCACTCTATTCCCCATGTAATACACTACTATAGACCACTCTATTCCCCATGTAATACACTACTATAGACCACTCTATTCCCCATGTAATACACTACTATAGACCACTCTATTCCCCATGTAATACACTACTATAGACCACTCTATTCCCCATGTAATACACTACTATAGACCACTCTATTCCCCATGTAATACACTACTATAGACCACTCTATTCCCCATGTAATACACTACTATAGACCACTCTATTCCCCATGTAATACACTACTATAGACCACTCTATTCCCCATGTAATACACTACTATAGACCACTCTATTCCCCATGTAATACACTACTATAGACCACTCTATTCCCCATGTAATACACTACTATAGACCACTCTATTCCCCATGTAATACACTACTATAGACCACTCTATTCCCCATGTAATACACTACTATAGACCACTCTATTCCCCATGTAATACACTACTATAGACCACTCTATTCCCCATGTAATACACTACTATAGACCACTCTATTCCCCATGTAATACACTACTATAGACCACTCTATTCCCCATGTAATACACTACTATAGACCACTCTATTCCCCATGTAATACACTACTATAGACCACTCTATTCCCCATGTAATACACTACTATAGACCACTCTATTCCCCATGTAATACACTACTATAGACCACTCTATTCCCCATGTAATACACTACTATAGACCACTCTATTCCCCATGTAATACACTACTATAGACCACTCTATTCCCCATGTAATACACTACTATAGACCACTCTATTCCCCATGTAATACACTACTATAGACCACTCTATTCCCCATGTAATACACTACTATAGACCACTCTATTCCCCATGTAATACACTACTATAGACCACTCTATTCCCCATGTAATACACTACTATAGACCACTCTATTCCCCATGTAATACACTACTATAGACCACTCTATTCCCCATGTAATACACTACTATAGACCACTCTATTCCCCATGTAATACACTACTATAGACCACTCTATTCCCCATGTAATACACTACTATAGACCACTCTATTCCCCATGTAATACACTACTATAGACCACTCTATTCCCCATGTAATACACTACTATAGACCACTCTATTCCCCATGTAATACACTACTATAGACCACTCTATTCCCCATGTAATACACTACTATAGACCACTCTATTCCCCATGTAATACACTACTATAGACCACTCTATTCCCCATGTAATACACTACTATAGACCACTCTATTCCCCATGTAATACACTACTATAGACCACTCTATTCCCCATGTAATACACTACTATAGACCACTCTATTCCCCATGTAACTACACTACTATAGACCACTCTATTCCCCATGTAATACACTACTATAGACCACTCTATTCCCCATGAGACTACACTACTATAGACCACTCTATTCCCCATGTAATACACTACTATAGACCACTCTATTCCCCATGTAATACACTACTATAGACCACTCTATTCCCCATGAGACTACACTACTATAGACCACTCTATTCCCCATGTAATACACTACTATAGACCACTCTATTCCCCATGTAATACACTACTATAGACCACTCTATTCCCCATGAGACTACACTACTATAGACCACTCTATTCCCCATGTAATACACTACTATAGACCACTCTATTCCCCATGAGACTACACTACTATAGACCACTCTATTCCCCATGATACTACACTACTATAGACCACTCTATTCCCCATGTAATACACTACTATAGACCACTCTATTCCCCATGTAATACACTACTATAGACCACTCTATTCCCCATGTAATACACTACTATAGACCACTCTATTCCCCATGTAATACACTACTATAGACCACTCTATTCCCCATGTAATACACTACTATAGACCACTCTATTCCCCATGTAATACACTACTATAGACCACTCTATTCCCCATGTAATACACTACTATAGACCACTCTATTCCCCATGTAATACACTACTATAGACCACTCTATTCCCCATGTACTACACTACTATAGACCACTCTATTCCCCATGTAATACACTACTATAGACCACTCTATTCCCCATGTAATACACTACTATAGACCACTCTATTCCCCATGAGACTACACTACTATAGACCACACTATTCCCCATGTAATACACTACTATAGACCACTCTATTCCCCATGTAATACACTACTATAGACCACTCTATTCCCCATGAGACTACACTACTATAGACCACTCTATTCCCCATGTAATACACTACTATAGACCACTCTATTCCCCATGTAATACACTACTATATACCACTCTATTCCCCATGTAATACACTACTATAGACCACTCTATTCCCCATGTAATACACTACTATAGACCACTCTATTCCCCATGTAATACACTACTATAGACCACACTATTCCCCATGTAATACACTACTATAGACCACTCTATTCCCCATGTAATACACTACTATAGACCACTCTATTCCCCATGAGACTACACTACTATAGACCACTCTATTCCCCATGTAATACACTACTATAGACCACTCTATTCCCCATGTAATACACTACTATATACCACTCTATTCCCCATGTAATACACTACTATAGACCACTCTATTCCCCATGTAATACACTACTATAGACCACTCTATTCCCCATGTAATACACTACTATAGACCACTCTATTCCCCATGTAATACACTACTATAGACCACTCTATTCCCCATGAGACTACACTACTATAGACCACTCTATTCCCCATGTAATACACTACTATAGACCACTCTATTCCCCATGTAATAGACTACTATAGACCACTCTATTCCCCATGTAATACACTACTATAGACCACTCTATTCCGCATGTAATACACTACTATAGACCACTCTATTCCCTATGTAATACACTACTATAGACCACTCTATTCCCCATGTAATACACTACTATAGACCACTCTATTCCCCATGTAATACACTACTATAGACCAATCTATTCCCCATGTAATACACTACTATAGACCACTCTATTCCCCATGTAATACACTACTATAGACCACTCTATTCCCCATGAGACTACACTACTATAGACCACTCTATTCCCCATGTAATACACTACTATAGACCACTCTATTCCCCATGAGACTACACTACTATAGACCACTCTATTCCCCATGTAATACACTACTATAGACCACTCTATTCCCCATGAGACTACACTACTATTGACCACTCTATTCCCCATGTAATACACTACTATAGACCACTCTATTTCCCATGTAATACACTACTGTAGACCACTCTATTCCCCATGTAATACACTACTATAGACCACTCTATTCCCCATGTAATACACTACTATAGACCACTCTATTCCCCATGTAATACACTACTATAGACCACTATATTCCCCATGAGACTACACTACTATAGACCACTCTATTCCCATGAGACTACACTACTATAGACCACTCTATTCCCCATGTAATACACTACTATAGACCACTCTATTCCCCATGTAATACACTACTATAGACCACTCTATTCCCCATGTAATACACTACTATAGACCACTCTATTCCCCATGTAATACACTACTATAGACCACTCTATTCCCCATGTAATACACTACTATAGACCACTCTATTCCCCATGTAATACACTACTATAGACCACTCTATTCCCCATGAGACTACACTACTATAGACCACACTATTCCCCATGTAATACACTACTATAGACCACTCTATTCCCCATGAGACTACACTACTATAGACCACTCTATTCCCCATGTAATACACTACTATAGACCACTCTATTCCCCATGTAATACACTACTATAGACCACTCTATTCCCCATGAGACTACACTACTATAGACCACACTATTCCCCATGTAATACACTACTATAGACCACTCTATTCCCCATGTAATACACTACTATAGACCACTCTATTCCCCATGAGACTACACTACTATAGACCACTCTATTCCCCATGTAATACACTACTATAGACCACTCTATTCCCCATGAGACTACACTACTATAGACCACTCTATTCCCCATGTAATACACTACTATAGACCACTCTATTCCCCATGTAATACACTACTATAGACCACTCTATTCCCCATGTAATACACTACTATAGACCACTCTAATCCCCATGTAATACACTACTATAGACCACTCTATTCCCCATGTAATACACTACTATAGACCACTCTATTCCCCATGTAATACACTACTATAGACCACTCTATTCCCCATGTAATACACTACTATAGACCACTCTATTCCCCATGAGACTACACTACTATAGACCACACTATTCCCCATGTAATACACTACTATAGACCACTCTATTCCCCATGAGACTACACTACTATAGACCACTCTATTCCCCATGTAATACACTACTATAGACCACTCTATTCCCCATGTAATACACTACTATAGACCACTCTATTCCCCATGAGACTACACTACTATAGACCACACTATTCCCCATGTAATACACTACTATAGACCACTCTATTCCCCATGTAATACACTACTATAGACCACTCTATTCCCCATGAGACTACACTACTATAGACCACTCTATTCCCCATGTAATACACTACTATAGACCACTCTATTCCCCATGTAATACACTACTATATACCACTCTATTCCCCATGTAATACACTACTATAGACCACTCTATTCCCCATGTAATACACTACTATAGACCACTCTATTCCCCATGTAATACACTACTATAGACCACACTATTCCCCATGTAATACACTACTATAGACCACTCTATTCCCCATGTAATACACTACTATAGACCACTCTATTCCCCATGAGACTACACTACTATAGACCACTCTATTCCCCATGTAATACACTACTATAGACCACTCTATTCCCCATGTAATACACTACTATATACCACTCTATTCCCCATGTAATACACTACTATAGACCACTCTATTCCCCATGTAATACACTACTATAGACCACTCTATTCCCCATGTAATACACTACTATAGACCACTCTATTCCCCATGTAATACACTACTATAGACCACTCTATTCCCCATGAGACTACACTACTATAGACCACTCTATTCCCCATGTAATACACTACTATAGACCACTCTATTCCCCATGTAATAGACTACTATAGACCACTCTATTCCCCATGTAATACACTACTATAGACCACTCTATTCCGCATGTAATACACTACTATAGACCACTCTATTCCCTATGTAATACACTACTATAGACCACTCTATTCCCCATGTAATACACTACTATAGACCACTCTATTCCCCATGTAATACACTACTATAGACCAATCTATTCCCCATGTAATACACTACTATAGACCACTCTATTCCCCATGTAATACACTACTATAGACCACTCTATTCCCCATGAGACTACACTACTATAGACCACTCTATTCCCCATGTAATACACTACTATAGACCACTCTATTCCCCATGAGACTACACTACTATAGACCACTCTATTCCCCATGTAATACACTACTATAGACCACTCTATTCCCCATGAGACTACACTACTATTGACCACTCTATTCCCCATGTAATACACTACTATAGACCACTCTATTTCCCATGTAATACACTACTGTAGACCACTCTATTCCCCATGTAATACACTACTATAGACCACTCTATTCCCCATGTAATACACTACTATAGACCACTCTATTCCCCATGTAATACACTACTATAGACCACTATATTCCCCATGAGACTACACTACTATAGACCACTCTATTCCCCATGAGACTACACTACTATAGACCACTCTATTCCCCATGTAATACACTACTATAGACCACTCTATTCCCCATGTAATACACTACTATAGACCACTCTATTCCCCATGTAATACACTACTATAGACCACTCTATTCCCCATGTAATACACTACTATAGACCACTCTATTCCCCATGTAATACACTACTATAGACCACTCTATTCCCCATGTAATACACTACTATAGACCACTCTATTCCCCATGAGACTACACTACTATAGACCACACTATTCCCCATGTAATACACTACTATAGACCACTCTATTCCCCATGAGACTACACTACTATAGACCACTCTATTCCCCATGTAATACACTACTATAGACCACTCTATTCCCCATGTAATACACTACTATAGACCACTCTATTCCCCATGAGACTACACTACTATAGACCACACTATTCCCCATGTAATACACTACTATAGACCACTCTATTCCCCATGTAATACACTACTATAGACCACTCTATTCCCCATGAGACTACACTACTATAGACCACTCTATTCCCCATGTAATACACTACTATAGACCACTCTATTCCCCATGAGACTACACTACTATAGACCACTCTATTCCCCATGTAATACACTACTATAGACCACTCTATTCCCCATGTAATACACTACTATAGACCACTCTATTCCCCATGTAATACACTACTATAGACCACTCTATTCCCCATGTAATACACTACTATAGACCACTCTATTCCCCATGTAATACACTACTATAGACCACTCTATTCCCCATGTAATACACTACTATAGACCACTCTATTTCCCATGAGACTACACTACTATAGACCACACTATTCCCCATGTAATACACTACTATAGACCACTCTATTCCCCATGAGACTACACTACTATAGACCACTCTATTCCCCATGTAATACACTACTATAGACCACTCTATTCCCCATGAGACTACACTACTATTGACCACTCTATTCCCCATGTAATACACTACTATAGACCACTCTATTTCCCATGTAATATACTACTGTAGACCACTCTATTCCCCATGTAATACACTACTATAGACCACTCTATTCCCCATGTAATACACTACTATAGACCACTCTATTCCCCATGTAATACACTACTATAGACCACTATATTCCCCATGAGACTACACTACTATAGACCACTCTATTCCCCATGAGACTACACTACTATAGACCACTCTATTCCCCATGTAATACACTACTATAGACCACTCTATTCCCCATGTAATACACTACTATAGACCACTCTATTCCCCATGTAATACACTACTATAGACCACTCTATTCCCCATGTAATACACTACTATAGACCACTCTATTCCCCATGTAATACACTACTATAGACCACTCTATTCCCCATGTAATACACTACTATAGACCACTCTATTCCCCATGAGACTACACTACTATAGACCACACTATTCCCCATGTAATACACTACTATAGACCACTCTATTCCCCATGAGACTACACTACTATAGACCACTCTATTCCCCATGTAATACACTACTATAGACCACTCTATTCCCCATGTAATACACTACTATAGACCACTCTATTCCCCATGAGACTACACTACTATAGACCACACTATTCCCCATGTAATACACTACTATAGACCACTCTATTCCCCATGTAATACACTAATATAGACCACTCTATTCCCCATGAGACTACACTACTATAGACCACTCTATTCCCCATGTAATACACTACTATAGACCACTCTATTCCCCATGAGACTACACTACTATAGACCACTCTATTCCCCATGTAATACACTACTATAGACCACTCTATTCCCCATGTAATACACTACTATAGACCACTCTATTCCCCATGTAATACACTACTATAGACCACTCTATTCCCCATGTAATACACTACTATAGACCACTCTATTCCCCATGTAATACACTACTATAGACCACTCTATTCCCCATGTAATACACTACTATAGACCACTCTATTCCCCATGTAATACACTACTATAGACCACTCTATTTCCCATGAGACTACACTACTATAGACCACACTATTCCCCATGTAATACACTACTATAGACCACTCTATTCCCCATGAGACTACACTACTATAGACCACTCTATTCCCCATGTAATACACTACTATAGACCACTCTATTCCCCATGTAATACACTACTATAGACCACTCTATTCCCCATGAGACTACACTACTATAGACCACACTATTCCCCATGTAATACACTACTATAGACCACTCTATTCCCCATGTAATACACTACTATAGACCACTCTATTCCCCATGTAATACACTACTATAGACCACTCTATTCCCCATGAGACTACACTACTATAGACCACTCTATTCCCCATGAGACTACACTACTATAGACCACTCTATTCCCCATGAGACTACACTACTATAGACCACTCTATTCCCCATGTAATACACTACTATAGACCACTCTATTCCCCATGAGACTACACTACTATAGACCACTCTATTCCCCATGTAATACACTACTATAGACCACTCTATTCCCCATGAGACTACACTACTATAGACCACTCTATTCCCCATGTAATACACTACTATAGACCACTCTATTCCCCATGTAATACACTACTATAGACCACTCTATTCCCCATGTAATACACTACTATAGACCACTCTATTCCCCATGTAATACACTACTATAGACCACTCTTGTTTTTCAACTCCTCAATTGTCCAGTGTTGGTTGCAAAGAAAAAGCCATATCTCAGACTGCCCATCTTAATATTTTCTTTTTTCCCTTGTCCACAGTAGTGAATAGGCCCCTTGTCCACAGTGGTGAATAGGCCCCTTGTCCACAGTAGTGAATAGGCCCCTTGTCCACAGTAGTGAATAGGCCCCTTGTCCACAGTAGTGAATAGGCCCCTTGTCCACAGTGGTGAATAGGCCCCTTGTCCACAGTAGTGAATAGGCCCCTTGTCCACAGTAGTGAATAGGCCCCTTGTCCACAGTAGTGAATAGGTCCCTTGTCCACAGTAGTGAATAGGCCCCTTGTCCACAGTAGTGAATAGGCCCCTTGTCTACAGTAGTGAATAGGCCCCTTGTCCACAGTAGTGAATAGGCCCCTTGTCCACAGGCCCCTTGTCCACAGTAGTGAATAGGCCCCTTGTCCACAGGCCCCTTGTCCACAGTAGTGAATAGGCCCCTTGTCTACAGTAGTGAATAGGCCCCTTGTCCACAGTAGTGAATAGGCCCCTTGTCCACAGGCCCCTTGTCCACAGTAGTGAATAGGCCCCTTGTCCACAGGCCCCTTGTCCACAGTAGTGAATAGACCCCTTGTCCACAGTAGTGAATAGACCCCTTGTCCACAGTAGTGAATAGGCCCCTTGTCCACAGTAGTGAATAGGCCCCTTGTCCACAGTAGTGAATAGGTCCCTTGTCCACAGTAGTGAATAGGTCCCTTGTCCACAGTAGTGAATAGGCCCCTTGTCCACAGTAGTGAATAGGCCCCTTGTCCACAGTAGTGAATAGGCCCCTTATCCACAGTAGTGAATAGGCCCCTTGTCCACAGTAGTGAATAGGCCCCTTGTCCACAGTGGTGAATAGGCCCCTTGTCCACAGTAGTGAATAGGCCCCTTGTCCACAGTAGTGAATAGGCCCCTTGTCCACAGTAGTGAATAGGCCCCTTGTCCACAGGCCCCTTGTCCACAGTAGTGAATAGGCCCCTTGTCCACAGGCCCCTTGTCCACAGTAGTGAATATGCCCCTTGTCCTCAGTAGTGAATAGGCCCCTTGTCCACAGTAGTGAATAGGCCCCTTGTCCACAGTGGTGAATAGGCCCCTTGTCCACAGTGGTGAATAGGTCCCTTGTCCACAGTAGTGAATAGGCCCCATGTCCACAGTAGTGAATATGTCCCTTGTCCACAGTAGTGAATAGACCCCTTGTCCACAGGCCCCTTGTCCACAGGCCCCTTGTCCACAGTAGTGAATAGGCCCCTTGTCCACAGTATTGAATAGGCCCCTTGTCCACAGTAGTGAATAGGCCCCTTGTCCACAGTATTGAATAGGCCCCTTGTCCACAGTAGTGAATAGGCCCCTTGTCCACAGTAGTGAATAGGCCCCTTGTCCACAGTAGTGAATAGGCCCCTTGTCCACAGTAGTGAATAGGCCCCTTGTCCACAGGTAGTGAATCGGGTGTCATTTGGGAAGCAGAATTGTCTCAGGGTTAAAATCCATCAATTTGTATCTAGTTTTTAGTTATTGTTGTTTATTTTGTATTTGTTATAGTTTTATCCAGGTGATATACACTCATTGGCCAGTTTATTAGGTACACCACCCCGTTCACCAAAATGGTTTGCTCCTACAGACAGTGAGTCACGTGGCTGTGGCTTGCTATATAAAGCAGGCAGACAGGCATCAAGGCATTCAGTTACTGTTCCATTTAACGCTAGAATGGGCAAAACAAGTGACCTATGCGACTTTGAGCGTGGTATGATGGTTGGTGCCAGGCGAGCCGGTTCCAGTATCTCATAAACAGCCGGCCTCCTGGGATTTTCACGCACGACAGTGTCTAGGGTTTACTGAGAATGGTGTGATGAACAAAAAACCTACTGTCAGTGGCAGTCCTGTGGGCGAAAACAGCTCGTTGATGACAGGTCGTTTACCCCATATGTAACTCTGTGTTGTTGTTGTTTTTATCGCACTGCTTTGCTTTATCTTGGCCAGGTCGCAGTTGTAAATGAGAACTTGTTCTCAACTGGCTTACCTGGTTAAATAAAGGGGAAATAAAATGAATAATGACAGGTGGAAGGAGAATGGCAAGAATCATGCAAGCTAACAGGCAGACCACAAACAGACAAACAACGGCGCAGTACAACAGTGGTGTGCAGAACGGCATCTCGGAAACGCACAACTCGTCGGTCCTTGTCACGGATGGGCTATTGCAGCAGACGACCACACCGGGTTCCACTCCTATCAGCTAAAAACAAGAAGAAGCCGCTCCAGTGAGCACGCCATCACCAACACTGGACAACTGAGGAGTGGAAAAAACATTGCCTTGTCTGACGAATCCCGGTTCTAGTTGAGTCATGCTGATGGCAGTCAGGATCTGGCGTAAACAGCGTGAGTCCATGGCTCCATCCTGCCTGGTGTCAACGGTACAGGCTGGTGGCGGTGGTGGTGTAATGGTGTGGGGAATGGCCCCATCCTGCCTGGTGTCAACGGTACAGGCTGGTGGCGGTGGTGTAATGGTGTGGGGAATGTTTTCCTGGCACACGTTAGGTCCCTTGATACCAGTTGATCAACGATTGAACGCCACATCGTATCTGAACATTGTTGCTCATCAAACCCAATATAGCATCTTTGAGATGAGATGGATCGGGCTGTTGGCAGCATGAATGTACCGCCGTCCAATCAGCAACAACTGCCTGGTGCCATCGCGTCAGCAGGGACCAACATCCCTGTCGAACGTTTCCGACACCTTGTAGAATGCCCCGAAGAATTCTGTCGGTTCTGGAGGCGAAAGGGGGAGTCTGACCCAGTACTAGATGGGTGTACCTAATAAACTGGCCACTGAGTGTATTTCAGAACGTTGTGCTTTTCATCTGACGTGAAGCACGTGTGTTAATGTTATCATGGTAATTAATATTAATATGAACTATTCTGGGTTTTGTTTTGTAAAGTTGTATTATTTGATGTCTGTCCCAAATGGCACCCTATTCCCTATATAGTGCACTACTTTAGACCAGAGAATGGCACCCTATTCCCTATATAGTGCACTACTTTAGACCAGAGAATGGCACCCTATTCCCTACATAGTGCACTACTTTAGACCAGAGAATGGCACCCTATTCCCTATATAGTGCACTACTTTAGACCAGAGAATGGCACCCTATTCCCTATATAGTGCACTACTTTAGACCAGAGAATGGCACCCTATTCCCTATATAGTGCACTACTTTAGACCAGAGAATGGCACCCTATTCCCTATATAGTGCACTACTTTAGACCAGAGAATGGCACCCTATTCCCTATATAGTGCACTACTTTAGACCAGAGAATGCCACCCTATTCCCTATATAGTGCACTACTTTAGACCAGAGAATGGCACCCTATTCCCTATATAGTGCACTACTTTAGACCAGAGAATGCCACCCTATTCCCTATATAGTGCACTACTTTAGACCAGAGAATGGCACCCTATTCCCTATATAGTGCACTACATTGTCCAGGACCCATTGGGACCCTATTCCCTATAAAGTGCACTACATTGTCCAGGACCCATTGGCACCCTATTCCCTATATAGTGCACTACATTGTCCAGGACCCATTGGGACCCTATTCCCTATATAGTGCACTACTTTGTCCAGGACCCATTGGCACCCTATTCCCTATAAAGTGCACTACATTGTCCAGGACCCATTGGGACCCTATTCCCTATAGTGTCTCTTGAGTGGCGCAGTGGTCTAAGGCACTGCATCGCAGTGCTAACTGTGCCACTAGAGATCCTGGTTCGAATCCAGGCTCTGTCGCAACCGGCCGCGACCGGGAGACTCATGGATGGCGCACAATTGGCCCAGCGTCGTCCAGGGTAGGGGAGGGAATGGCCGGCAGGGATGTAGCTCAGTTGATAGAGCATGGCGTTTGCAACGCCAGGGTTGTGGGTTCGATTCCCACGGGGGGCCAGTATAAAAATAAAAAATAAACGGATTCACTAACTGTAAGTCGCTCTGGATAAGAGCGTCTGCTAAATGACTAAAATGTAAATGTAATAGTGCACTACTTTGGCCATTTGGGACCTAACCACTATCAGCAGCATTCCAGTTGGTTTTGATGTGAACCTTCTACTGGGTCTGTAACTGCACCTGAAATGGCACCCTGCCTGGTATTAGTTGAAGCAATACCTCTGGAGGATCAGGATTTAAATCGCTTTTCTTTCTGTTAGCTGATGTTTCTCTTGGTTAAGGTCAAAACCCCAAGTCTAAGCAGTCAACTAACTACCATAGACTAGACCGTTGGCAAGTGGAGCTACCATAGACTGTAGTATAGTAAAAGCCTGTATTAGTGTCCCAAAGGGCACCCTATTCCCTATATAGTGCACTACTTTAGACCAGAGAATGGCACCCTATTCCCTATATAGTGCACTACTTTAGACCAGAGAATGGCACCCTATTCCCTATATAGTGCACTACTTTAGACCAGAGAATGGCACCCTATTCCCTATATAGTGCACTACTTTAGACCAGAGAATGGCACCCTATTCCCTATATAGTGCACTACTTTAGACCAGAGAATGGCACCCTATTCCCTATATAGTGCACTACTTTTGTCCAGGGCCATATAGGGAATAGCTCTGTGGGTCCTGGTCAAAACTAGTGCACTATGGAATTGGGTGCTACTATTTGGGACACAACCTCTGTCTGTATAAAATAATGGTGCTGGTAATAAACAGACTATGAACTGCAGGAAGTTCTTCTCCTGTTTATATCATTTCAGACTGAGCCGTGATAGCTGGAGTATCCTACAGGATCTTCACGCCGTTCAGTAACCGGGGAGTTTCCAGAGGCTGCCGTTCTCACAGATGACCACAGGGAGGCAGCAGAGTGCCAGTTTTGGTGCAGGCCAACAGAAATGGGGAAGGGAGACGAATGAACTCTTCATAAAGAGTAGAAAGTGTTCTTATAATAGAGTGTTTCCTATAGTTTATACATGTATTATACTTCTGCTTTCATGGAAAAGGTGTCAGATAAACATCAGATTATCAAATAAACATCATCGGGTAAACATCAGATAAATATCATCAGATAAACATCATCAGATAAACATCAGGTAAACATCATCAGATAAACATCAGGTAAACATCATCAGATAAACATCAGGTAAACATCATCAGATAAACATCAGATAAACATCAAATAAACATCAGGTAAACATCATCAGATAAACATCATCAGATAAACATCAGATTATCAAATAAACATCATCGGGTAAACATCAGATAAATATCATCAGATAAACATCAGGTAAACATCATCAGATAAACATCATCAGATAAACATCAGATAAACATCATCAGATAAACATCATCAGATAAACATCAAATAAACATCAGGTAAACATCATCAGATAAACATCATCAGATAAACATCAAATAAACATCAGGTAAACATCATCAGATAAACAACATCAGATAAACATCATCAGATAAACATCAAATAAACATCAGGTAAACATCATCAGATAAACATCATCAGATAAACATCAGATTATCAAATAAACATCATCGGGTAAACATCAGATAAACATCATCAAATAAACATCAGGTAAACATCATCAGATAAACATCAGATAAACATCATCAGATAAACATCAGGTAAACATCAGATAAATATCAGATATAAACGTCATCAGATAAACGATGCAATCGTTAAGGACATCAGAAGACAACCACTTGGTTTGTTTTCTCTCACCTTTCATATAACAATAAAACGTAGACAGTGTTTCCTCTAACACAGAAAAGAAAATCTGACCGATTGACAGGAGTTGACCAATCAGAAAGTTCAGCCTGAGTGATTGACCGGGAACATGACCAATCGGGGAGCCATCCCATCCCCACCGATTTGAAGGCTTCTCTGGACACTACTACAATCAAACAATCAATCAACCAACTAACCAATCAACCAACTAACCAATCAACCAACTAACCAAACCACCAACTAACCAATCAACCAACTAATCAATCAACCAACTAACCAATCAACCAACTAATCAATCAACCAACTAACCAATCAACCAACATTAATTTGTCACAAATAGGAAATGTGTATTGCAGTCAGTATAAGACACAACATTAAAACACCCATACAACAGATAAATAGTGTGAGGGTCCTGAGGGAAGAGTTGAGGACCTCTGCGTCTCAGCTGGAGGAGACGGCCAGGGGACCTCTCTCTGGAGACGGCCAGGGGACCTCTCTCTGGAGACGGCCAGGGGAGCTCTCTCTGGAGACGGCCAGGGGAGCTCTCTCTGGAGACGGCCAAGGGGACCTCTCTCTGGAGACGGCCAGGGGGAGCTCTCTCTGGAGACGGCCAGGGGACCTCTCTCTGGAGACGGCCAGGGGACCTCTCTCTGGAGACGGCCAGGGGACCTCTCTCTGGAGACGGCCAGGGGACCTCTCTCTGGAGACGGCCAGGGGAGCTCTCTCTGGAGACGGCCAGGGGGAGCTCTCTCTGGAGACGGCCAGGGGAGCTCTCTCTGGAGACGGCCAGGGGACCTCTCTCTGGAGACGGCCAGGGGACCTCTCTCTGGAGACGGCCAGGGGACCTCTCTCTGGAGACGGCCAGGGGACCTCTCTCTGGAGACGGCCAGGGGACCTCTCTCTGGAGACGGCCAGGGGGAGCTCTCTCTGGAGACGGCCAGGGGGAGCTCTCTCTGACCTGGGTCAGGTCTGCGTCTCAGCTGGAGGAGACGGCCAGGGGGACCTCTCTCTGACCTGGGTCAGGTCTGCGTCTCAGCTGGAGGAGACGGCCAGGGGAGCTCTCTCTGACCTGGGTCAGGTCTGCGTCTCAGCTGGAGGAGACGGCCAGGGGGAGCTCTCTCTGGAGACGGCCAGGGGGAGCTCTCTCTGACCTGGGTCAGGTCTGCGTCTCAGCTGGAGGAGACGGCCAGGGGGAGCTCTCTCTGACCTGGGTCAGGTCTGCGTCTCAGCTGGAGGAGACGGCCAGGGGACCTCTCTCTGGAGACGGCCAGGGGACCTCTCTCTGGAGACGGCCAGGGGGACCTCTCTCTGGAGACGGCCAGGGGGACCTCTCTCTGGAGACGGCCAGGGGGAGCTCTCTCTGGAGACGGCCAGGGGGAGCTCTCTCTGACCTGGGTCAGGTCTGTGTTTCAGCTGGAGGAGACGGCCAGGGGGAGCTCTCTCTGACCTGGGTCAGGTCTGCGTTTCAGCTGGAGGAGACAGCCAGGGGGAGCTCTCTCTGGAGACGGCCAGGGGACCTCTCTCTGGAGACGGCCAGGGGGAGTTCTCTCTGACCTGGGTCAGGTCTGCGTTTCAGCTGGAGGAGACGGCCAGGGGAGCTCTCTCTGACCTGGGTCAGGTCTGTGTTTCAGCTGGAGGAGACGGCCAGTGGGAGCTCTCTCTGACCTGGGTCAGGTCTGCGTTTCAGCTGGAGGAGACGGCCAGGGGAGCTCTCTCTGGAGACGGCCAGTGGAGCTCTCTCTGACCTGGGTCAGGTCTGTGTTTCAGCTGGAGGAGACGGCCAGGGGAGCTCTCTCTGGAGATGGCCAGGGGAGCTCTCTCTGACCTGGGTCAGGTCTGTGTTTCAGCTGGAGTAGACGACCAGGGGAGCTCTCTCTGGAGACGGCCAGGGGAGCTCTCTCTGACCTGGGTCAGGTCTGTGTTTCAGCTGGAGGAGACGGCCAGGGGGAGCTCTCTCTGACCTGGGTCAGGTCTGCGTTTCAGCTGGAGGAGACAGCCAGGGGGAGCTCTCTCTGGAGACGGCCAGGGGACCTCTCTCTGGAGACGGCCAGGGGGAGCTCTCTCTGACCTGGGTCAGGTCTACGTTTCAGCTGGAGGAGACGGCCAGGGGACCTCTCTCTGAGACGGCCAGGGGGACCTCTCTCTGGAGACGGCCAGGGGAGCTCTCTCTGGAGACGGCCAGGGGACCTCTCTCTGGAGACGGCCAGGGGGACCTCTCTCTGGAGACGGCCAGGGGACCTCTCTCTGGAGACGGCCAGGGGGAGCTCTCTCTGGAGACGGCCAGGGGGAGCTCTCTCTGGAGACGGCCAGGGGACCTCTCTCTGACCTGGAACAGAAGTGGATCAGAGAGATGTCTCAGTCTCCCCATGTGAAACTGAGGAGGAAGTAGCAGTACATGGTGGATGATACAGAACATCTCAGACTTATCCTGTCAACAGATGGACGTTAATCTGGAACCTGATACAGAACATCTCAGACTCATCCTGTCAACAGATGGATGTTAATCTGGACCCTGATACAGAACATCTCAGACTCATCCTGTCAACAGATGGATGTTCATCTGGACCCTGATACAGAACATCTCAGACTCATCCTGTCAACAGATGGACGTTAATTTGGAACCTGATACAGAACATCTCAGACTCATCCTGTCAACAGATGGACGTTAATCTGGAACCTGATACAGAACATCTCAGACTCATCCTGTCAACAGATGGACGTTAATCTGGAACCTGATACAGAACATCTCAGACTCATCCTGTCAACAGATGGACGTTAATCTGGAACCTGATACAGAACATCTCAGACTCATCCTGTCAACAGATGGATGTTAATCTGGACCCTGATACAGAACATTTCAGACTCATCCTGTCAACAGATGGATGTTCATCTGGACCCTGATACAGAACATCTCAGACTCATCCTGTCAACAGATGGACGTTAATCTGGAACCTGATACAGAACATCTCAGACTCATCCTGTCAACAGATGGATGTTAATCTGGACCCTGATACAGAACATCTCAGACTCATCCTGTCAACAGATGGATGTTCATCTGGACCCTGATACAGAACATCTCAGACTCATCCTGTCAACAGATGGATGTTAATCTGGACCCTGATACAGAACATCTCAGACTCATCCTGTCAACAGATGGATGTTAATCTGGACCCTGATACAGAACATCTCAGACTCATCCTGTCAACAGATGGATGTTAATCTGGAACCTGATACAGAACATCTCAGACTCATCCTGTCAACAGATGGATGTTAATCTGGACCCTGATACAGAACATCTCAGACTCATCCTGTCAACAGATGGATGTTAATCTGGACCCTGATACAGAACATCTCAGACTCATCCTGTCAACAGATGGATGTTAATCTGGAACCTGATACAGAACATCTCAGACTCATCCTGTCAACAGATGGATGTTAATCTGGACCCTGATACAGAACATCTCAGACTCATCCTGTCAACAGATGGATGTTAATCTGGACCCTGATACAGAACATCTCAGACTCATCCTGTCAACAGATGGATGTTCATCTGGACCCTGATACAGAACATCTCAGACTCATCCTGTCAACAGATGGATGTTAATCTGGACCCTGATACAGAACATCTCAGACTCATCCTGTCAACAGATGGATGTTAATCTGGACCCTGATACAGAACATCTCAGACTCATCCTGTCAACAGATGGATGTTAATCTGGAACCTGATACAGAACATCTCAGACTCATCCTGTCAACAGATGGATGTTAATCTGGACCCTGATACAGAACATCTCAGACTCATCCTGTCAACAGATGGATGTTAATCTGGACCCTGATACAGAACATCTCAGACTCATCCTGTCAACAGATGGATGTTCATCTGGACCCTGATACAGAACATCTCAGACTCATCCTGTCAACAGATGGATGTTAATCTGGAACCTGATACAGAACATCTCAGACTCATCCTGTCAACAGATGGATGTTAATCTGGAACCTGATACAGAACATCTCAGACTCATCCTGTCAACAGATGGATGTTAATCTGGAACCTGATACAGAACATCTCAGACTCATCCTGTCAACAGATGGATGTTCATCTGGAACCTGATACAGAACATCTCAGACTCATCCTGTCAACAGATGGATGTTCATCTGGACCCTGATACAGAACATCTCAGACTCATCCTGTCAACAGATGGATGTTCATCTGGAACCTGATACAGAACATCTCAGACTCATCCTGTCAACAGATGGATGTTAATCTGGACCCTGATACAGAACATCTCAGACTCATCCTGTCAACAGATGGATGTTAATCTGGACCCTGATACAGAACATCTCAGACTCATCCTGTCAACAGATGGATGTTCATCTGGACCCTGATACAGAACATCTCAGACTCATCCTGTCAACAGATGGATGTTAATCTGGACCCTGATACAGAACATTTCAGACTCATCCTGTCAACAGATGGATGTTAATCTGGACCCTGATACAGAACATCTCAGACTCATCCTGAAACAGGAAACAGGTCAATTGGACCGTTGCAATATTATACTGGGGTGGGGCTTCTGGTCTCCTATTATGTGGAGACAGGTCTCTGGGGTGGGGCTTCTGGTCTCCTATTATGTGGAGACAGGGGGGGGGGGGGGGCTTCTGGTCTCCTATTATGTGGAGACAGGTCTCTGGGGTGGGGCTTCTGGTCTCCTATTATGTGGAGACAGGTCTCTGGGGTGGGGCTTCTGGTCTCCTATTATGTGGAGACAGGTCTCTGGGGTGGGGCTTCTGGTCTCCTATTATGTGGAGACAGGTTTCTGGGGTGGGGCTTCTGGTCTCCTATTATGTGGAGACAGGTCTCTGGGGTGGGGCTTCTGGTCTCCTATTATGTGGAGACAGGTCTCTGGGGTGGGGATTCTGGTCTCCTATTATGTGGAGACAGGTCTCTGGGGTGGGGCTTCTGGTCTCCTATTATGTGGAGACAGGTCTCTGGGGTGGGGCTTCTGGTCTCCTATTATGTGGAGACAGGTCTCTGGGGTGGGGCTTCTGGTCTCCTATTATGTGGAGACAGGTCTCTGGGGTGGGGCTTCTGGTCTCCTATTATGTGGAGACAGGTCTCTGGGGTGGGGCTTCTGGTCTCCTTTTATGTGGAGACAGGTCTCATGTCTACTCGTTAACTGACTGCTACTTCAATGGGACAATCTATCCGCTCATTCATATCCGGATCTATCCCCCATTGGTCATCTCCTGTCAATCAGTCAGGCTGAACTTTCTATTGGTCATCTCCTGTCAATCAGTCAGGCTGAACTTTCTATTGGTCATCTCCTGTCAATCAGTCAGGCTGAACTTACTATTGGTCATCTCCTGTCAATCAGTCAGGCTGAACTTTCTATTGGTCATCTCCTGTCAATCAGCCAGGCTGAACTTTCTATTGGTCATCTCCTGTCAATCAGTCAGGCTGAACTTGATCCCAGGTCAGGTCTGGTAGGATCACTCCTCTGTAGTCCTGCTGATCCCAGGTCCTAATCTACTGGCCTAACCCTAACCCGAATGTAGTAACTCCATCTGTTCTGCTTCTCCTCCAGACACAGAACAGCAGGTGTCCCGGGGTGGAGCGGAGCAGGCTCAGTGTGCTATTGTCAAGGTACAGCCAATAGGTGGACAGGAAGTGATGATGGGGTGGTACTCCTAAATGCCAGTGTTCTCGGAGTGATTCCCAATCTGAGTCCCCTACTAACATTTTAAAGACATGTCCACCACATGGGTCTGCTCCTGCTCCACACCTGGAATCCATAAGACACCCTAGGTCAGAGGAAGATTCAGGACTGGAACCAATAAGACACCCTGGGTCAGAGAGGAAGATTCAGGACTAGAACCAATAAGACACCCTAGGTCAGAGGGAGATTCAGGACTAGAACCAATAAGACACCCTAGGTCAGAGGAAGATTCAGGAGTGGAACCAATAAGACACCCTGGGTCAGAGGAAGATTCAGGACTGGAACCAATAAGACACCCTGGGTCAGAGAGGGAGATTCAGGACTAGAACCAATAAGACACCCTGGGTCAGAGGAAGATTCAGGACTGGAACCAATAAGACACCCTAGGTCAGAGGAAGATTCAGGACTGGAACCAATAAGACACCCTGGGTCAGAGAGGAAGATTCAGGACTAGAACCAATAAGACACCCTGGGTCAGAGTAAGATTCAGGACTGGAACCAATAAGACACCCTAGGTCAGAGGAAGATTCAGGACTAGAACCAATAAGACACCCTAGGTCAGAGAGGAAGATTAAGGACTAGAACCAATAAGACACCCTGGGTCAGAGAGGGAGATTCAGGACTGGAACCAATAAGACACCCTAGGTCAGAGAGGGGATATTCAGGACTGGAACCAATAAGACACCCTAGGTCAGAGAGGGAGATTCAGGACTAGAACCAATAAGACACCCTAGGTCAGAGAGGAAGATTCAGGACTAGAACCAATAAGACACCCTAGGTCAGAGAGGAAGATTCAGGACTGGAACCAATAAGACACCCTGGGTCAGAGGAAGATTCAGGACTAGAACCAATAAGACACCCTGGGTCAGAGAGGAAGATTCAGGACTGGAACCAATAAGACACCCTAGGTCAGAGGTAGATTCAGGACTGGAACCAATAATACACCCTGGGTCAGAGAGGAAGATTCAGGACTAGAACCAATAAGACACCCTGGGTCAGAGGAAGATTCAGGACTGGAACCAATAAGACACCCTAGGTCAGAGGAAGATTCAGGACTAGAACCAATAAGACACCCTAGGTCAGAGAGGAAGATTAAGGACTAGAACCAATAAGACACCCTGGGTCAGAGAGGGAGATTCAGGACTAGAACCAATAAGACACCCTAGGTCAGAGAGGGGAGATTCAGGACTGGAACCAATAAGACACCCTAGGTCAGAGAGGGAGATTCAGGACTAGAACCAATAAGACACCCTAGGTCAGAGGAAGATTCAGGACTAGAACCAATAAGACACCCTAGGTCAGAGGAAGATTCAGGAGTGGAACCAATAAGACACCCTGGGTCAGAGGAAGATTCAGGACTGGAACCAATAAGACACCCTAGGTCAGAGGAAGATTCAGGACTAGAACCAATAAGACACCCTGGGTCAGAGGAAGATTCAGGACTGGAACCAATAAGACACCCTGGGTCAGAGGAAGATTCAGGACTGGAACCAATAAGACACCCTAGGTCAGAGGAAGATTCAGGACTAGAACCAATAAGACACCCTGGGTCAGAGAGGGAGATTCAGGAGTGGAACCAATAAGACACCCTGGGTCAGAGGAAGATTCAGGACTGGAACCAATAAGACACCCTAGGTCAGAGGAAGATTCAGGACTAGAACCAATAAGACACCCGGGGTCAGAGGAAGATTCAGGACTGGAACCAATAAGACACCCAAGGTCAGAGGAAGATTCAGGACTAGAACCAATAAGACACCCTGGGTCAGAGGAAGATTCAGGACTGGAACCAATAAGACACCCTGGGTCAGAGGAAGATTCAGGACTGGAACCAATAAGACACCCTAGGTCAGAGGAAGATTCAGGACTAGAACCAATAAGACACCCTGGGTCAGAGGAAGATTCAGGACTAGAACCAATAAGACACCCTGGGTCAGAGGAATATTCAGGACTAGAACCAATAAGACACCCTAGGTCAGAGAGGAAGATTCAGGACTGGAACCAATAAGACACCCTAGGTCAGAGAGGAAGATTCAGGACTAGAACCAATAAGACACCCTAGGTCAGAGGAAGATTCAGGAGTGGAACCAATAAGACACCCTGGGTCAGAGGAAGATTCAGGACTGGAACCAATAAGACACCCTGGGTCAGAGAGGGAGATTCAGGACTAGAACCAATAAGACACCCTGGGTCAGAGGAAGATTCAGGACTGGAACCAATAAGACACCCTAGGTCAGAGGAAGATTCAGGACTGGAACCAATAAGACACCCTGGGTCAGAGAGGAAGATTCAGGACTAGAACCAATAAGACACCCTGGGTCAGAGGAAGATTCAGGACTGGAACCAATAAGACAACCTAGGTCAGAGGAAGATTCAGGACTAGAACCAATAAGACACCCTAGGTCAGAGAGGAAGATTAAGGACTAGAACCAATAAGACACCCTGGGTCAGAGAGGGAGATTCAGGACTGGAACCAATAAGACACCCTAGGTCAGAGAGGGGAGATTCAGGACTGGAACCAATAAGACACCCTAGGTCAGAGAGGGAGATTCAGGACTAGAACCAATAAGACACCCTAGGTCAGAGAGGAAGATTCAGGACTAGAACCAATAAGACACCCTAGGTCAGAGAGGAAGATTCAGGACTGGAACCAATAAGACACCCTGGGTCAGAGGAAGATTCAGGACTAGAACCAATAAGACACCCTAGGTCAGAGAGGAAGATTAAGGACTAGAACCAATAAGACACCCTGGGTCAGAGAGGGAGATTCAGGACTAGAACCAATAAGACACCCTAGGTCAGAGAGGGGAGATTCAGGACTGGAACCAATAAGACACCCTAGGTCAGAGAGGGAGATTCAGGACTAGAACCAATAAGACACCCTAGGTCAGAGAGGGGAGATTCAGGACTGGAACCAATAAGACACCCTAGGTCAGAGAGGGAGATTCAGGACTAGAACCAATAAGACACCCTAGGTCAGAGGAAGATTCAGGACTAGAACCAATAAGACACCCTAGGTCAGAGGAAGATTCAGGAGTGGAACCAATAAGACACCCTGGGTCAGAGGAAGATTCAGGACTGGAACCAATAAGACACCCTAGGTCAGAGGAAGATTCAGGACTAGAACCAATAAGACACCCTGGGTCAGAGGAAGATTCAGGACTGGAACCAATAAGACACCCTGGGTCAGAGGAAGATTCAGGACTGGAACCAATAAGACACCCTAGGTCAGAGGAAGATTCAGGACTAGAACCAATAAGACACCCTGGGTCAGAGGAAGATTCAGGAGTGGAACCAATAAGACACCCTGGGTCAGAGGAAGATTCAGGACTGGAACCAATAAGACACCCTAGGTCAGAGGAAGATTCAGGACTAGAACCAATAAGACACCCTGGGT
Organism: Coregonus lavaretus; assembly: GCF_964263955.1. Classification (NCBI taxonomy): domain Eukaryota; kingdom Metazoa; phylum Chordata; class Actinopteri; order Salmoniformes; family Salmonidae; genus Coregonus; species Coregonus lavaretus. The sequence continues at coordinate 49,802 of NW_028159880.1, read as the reverse complement.
CAGAGGAAGATTCAGGACTGGAACCAATAAGACACCCTAGGTCAGAGGAAGATTCAGGACTAGAACCAATAAGACACCCTGGGTCAGAGGAAGATTCAGGACTGGAACCAATAAGACACCCTGGGTCAGAGGAAGATTCAGGACTGGAACCAATAAGACACCCTAGGTCAGAGGAAGATTCAGGACTAGAACCAATAAGACACCCTGGGTCAGAGGAAGATTCAGGACTAGAACCAATAAGACACCCTGGGTCAGAGGAATATTCAGGACTAGAACCAATAAGACACCCTAGGTCAGAGAGGAAGATTCAGGACTGGAACCAATAAGACACCCTAGGTCAGAGAGGAAGATTCAGGACTAGAACCAATAAGACACCCTAGGTCAGAGGAAGATTCAGGAGTGGAACCAATAAGACACCCTGGGTCAGAGGAAGATTCAGGACTGGAACCAATAAGACACCCTGGGTCAGAGAGGGAGATTCAGGACTAGAACCAATAAGACACCCTGGGTCAGAGGAAGATTCAGGACTGGAACCAATAAGACACCCTAGGTCAGAGGAAGATTCAGGACTGGAACCAATAAGACACCCTGGGTCAGAGAGGAAGATTCAGGACTAGAACCAATAAGACACCCTGGGTCAGAGGAAGATTCAGGACTGGAACCAATAAGACAACCTAGGTCAGAGGAAGATTCAGGACTAGAACCAATAAGACACCCTAGGTCAGAGAGGAAGATTAAGGACTAGAACCAATAAGACACCCTGGGTCAGAGAGGGAGATTCAGGACTGGAACCAATAAGACACCCTAGGTCAGAGAGGGGAGATTCAGGACTGGAACCAATAAGACACCCTAGGTCAGAGAGGGAGATTCAGGACTGGAACCAATAAGACACCCTAGGTCAGAGAGGAAGATTCAGGACTAGAACCAATAAGACACCCTAGGTCAGAGAGGAAGATTCAGGACTGGAACCAATAAGACACCCTGGGTCAGAGGAAGATTCAGGACTAGAACCAATAAGACACCCTAGGTCAGAGAGGAAGATTAAGGACTAGAACCAATAAGACACCCTGGGTCAGAGAGGGAGATTCAGGACTAGAACCAATAAGACACCCTAGGTCAGAGAGGGGAGATTCAGGACTGGAACCAATAAGACACCCTAGGTCAGAGAGGGAGATTCAGGACTAGAACCAATAAGACACCCTAGGTCAGAGGAAGATTCAGGACTAGAACCAATAAGACACCCTAGGTCAGAGGAAGATTCAGGAGTGGAACCAATAAGACACCCTGGGTCAGAGGAAGATTCAGGACTGGAACCAATAAGACACCCTAGGTCAGAGGAAGATTCAGGACTAGAACCAATAAGACACCCTGGGTCAGAGGAAGATTCAGGACTGGAACCAATAAGACACCCTGGGTCAGAGGAAGATTCAGGACTGGAACCAATAAGACACCCTAGGTCAGAGGAAGATTCAGGACTAGAACCAATAAGACACCCTGGGTCAGAGGAAGATTCAGGACTGGAACCAATAAGACACCCTGGGTCAGAGGAAGATTCAGGACTGGAACCAATAAGACACCCTAGGTCAGAGGAAGATTCAGGACTAGAACCAATAAGACACCCTGGGTCAGAGGAAGATTCAGGACTAGAACCAATAAGACACCCTGGGTCAGAGGAATATTCAGGACTAGAACCAATAAGACACCCTAGGTCAGAGAGGAAGATTCAGGACTGGAACCAATAAGACACCCTAGGTCAGAGAGGAAGATTCAGGACTAGAACCAATAAGACACCCTAGGTCAGAGGAAGATTCAGGAGTGGAACCAATAAGACACCCTGGGTCAGAGGAAGATTCAGGACTGGAACCAATAAGACACCCTGGGTCAGAGAGGGAGATTCAGGACTAGAACCAATAAGACACCCTGGGTCAGAGGAAGATTCAGGACTGGAACCAATAAGACACCCTAGGTCAGAGGAAGATTCAGGACTGGAACCAATAAGACACCCTGGGTCAGAGAGGAAGATTCAGGACTAGAACCAATAAGACACCCTGGGTCAGAGGAAGATTCAGGACTGGAACCAATAAGACACCCTAGGTCAGAGGAAGATTCAGTACTAGAACCAATAAGACACCCTAGGTCAGAGAGGAAGATTAAGGACTAGAACCAATAAGACACCCTGGGTCAGAGAGGGAGATTCAGGACTGGAACCAATAAGACACCCTAGGTCAGAGAGGGGAGATTCAGGACTGGAACCAATAAGACACCCTAGGTCAGAGAGGGAGATTCAGGACTAGAACCAATAAGACACCCTAGGTCAGAGAGGAAGATTCAGGACTAGAACCAATAAGACACCCTAGGTCAGAGAGGAAGATTCAGGACTGGAACCAATAAGACACCCTGGGTCAGAGGAAGATTCAGGACTAGAACCAATAAGACACCCTGGGTCAGAGAGGAAGATTCAGGACTGGAACCAATAAGACACCCTAGGTCAGAGGTAGATTCAGGACTGGAACCAATAATACACCCTGGGTCAGAGAGGAAGATTCAGGACTAGAACCAATAAGACACCCTGGGTCAGAGGAAGATTCAGGACTGGAACCAATAAGACACCCTGGGTCAGAGAGGGAGATTCAGGACTAGAACCAATAAGACACCCTGGGTCAGAGGAAGATTCAGGACTGGAACCAATAAGACACCCTAGGTCAGAGGAAGATTCAGGACTGGAACCAATAAGACACCCTGGGTCAGAGAGGAAGATTCAGGACTAGAACCAATAAGACACCCTGGGTCAGAGGAAGATTCAGGACTGGAACCAATAAGACACCCTAGGTCAGAGGAAGATTCAGGACTAGAACCAATAAGACACCCTAGGTCAGAGAGGAAGATTAAGGACTAGAACCAATAAGACACCCTGGGTCAGAGAGGGAGATTCAGGACTGGAACCAATAAGACACCCTAGGTCAGAGAGGGGAGATTCAGGACTGGAACCAATAAGACACCCTAGGTCAGAGAGGGAGATTCAGGACTAGAACCAATAAGACACCCTAGGTCAGAGAGGAAGATTCAGGACTAGAACCAATAAGACACCCTAGGTCAGAGAGGAAGATTCAGGACTGGAACCAATAAGACACCCTGGGTCAGAGGAAGATTCAGGCCTAGAACCAATAAGACACCCTGGGTCAGAGAGGAAGATTCAGGACTGGAACCAATAAGACACCCTAGGTCAGAGGTAGATTCAGGACTGGAACCAATAATACACCCTGGGTCAGAGAGGAAGATTCAGGACTAGAACCAATAAGACACCCTGGGTCAGAGGAAGATTCAGGACTGGAACCAATAAGACACCCTAGGTCAGAGGAAGATTCAGGACTAGAACCAATAACACACCCTAGGTCAGAGAGGAAGATTAAGGACTAGAACCAATAAGACACCCTGGGTCAGAGAGGGAGATTCAGGACTAGAACCAATAAGACACCCTAGGTCAGAGAGGGGAGATTCAGGACTGGAACCAATAAGACACCCTAGGTCAGAGAGGGAGATTCAGGACTAGAACCAATAAGACACCCTAGGTCAGAGGAAGATTCAGGACTGGAACCAATAAGACACCCTAGGTCAGAGAGGAAGATTCAGGACTGGAACCAATAAGACACCCTAGGTCAGAGAGGAAGATTCAGGACTACAACCAATAAGACACCCTAGGTCAGAGAGGAAGATTCAGGACTAGAACCAATAAGACACCCTAGGTCAGAGAGGAAGATTCAGGACTGGAACCAATAAGACACCCTGGGTCAGAGGAAGATTCAGGACTAGAACCAATAAGACACCCTGGGTCAGAGAGGAAGATTCAGGACTGGAACCAATAAGACACCCTAGGTCAGAGGTAGATTCAGGACTGGAACCAATAATACACCCTGGGTCAGAGAGAAAGATTCAGGACTAGAACCAATAAGACACCCTGGGTCAGAGGAAGATTCAGGACTGGAACCAATAAGACACCCTAGGTCAGAGGAAGATTCAGGACTAGAACCAATAAGACACCCTAGGTCAGAGAGGAAGATTAAGGACTAGAACCAATAAGACACCCTGGGTCAGAGAGGGAGATTCAGGACTAGAACCAATAAGACACCCTAGGTCAGAGGAAGATTCAAGACTGGAACCAATAAGACACCCTAGGTCAGAGAGGAAGATTCAGGACTGGAACCAATAAGACACCCTAGGTCAGAGAGGAAGATTCAGGACTAGAACCAATAAGACACCCTAGATCAGAGAGGAAGATTCAGGACTAGAACCAATAAGACACCCTATGTCAGAGAGAAAGATTAAGGACTAGAACCAATAAGACACCCTGGGTCAGAGAGGGAGATTTAGGACTGGAACCAATAAGACACCCTAGGTCAGAGAGGAAGATTCAGGACTGGAACCAATAAGACACCCTAGGTCAGAGGAAGATTCAGGACTAGAACCAATAAGACACCCTAGGTCAGAGAGGAAGATTCAGGACTGGAACCAATAAGACACCCTAGGTCAGAGGAAGATTCAGGACTAGAACCAATAAGACACCCTAGGTCAGAGGGAGATTCGGGACTAGAACCAATAAGACACCCTAGGTCAGAGGAAGATTCAGGAGTGGAACCAATAAGACACCCTGGGTCAGAGGAAGATTCAGGACTGGAACCAATAAGACACCCTAGGTCAGAGGAAGATTCAGGACTAGAACCAATAAGACACCCTGGGTCAGAGGAAGATTCAGGACTGGAACCAATAAGACACCCTGGGTCAGAGGAAGATTCAGGACTGGAACCAATAAGACACCCTAGGTCAGAGGAAGATTCAGGACTAGAACCAATAAGACACCCTAGGTCAGAGAGGAAGATTAAGGACTAGAACCAATAAGACACCCTGGGTCAGAGAGGGAGATTCAGGACTAGAACCAATAAGACACCCTAGGTCAGAGGAAGATTCAGGACTGGAACCAATAAGACACCCTAGGTCAGAGAGGAAGATTCAGGACTAGAACCAATAAGACACCCTAGATCAGAGAGGAAGATTCAGGACTAGAACCAATAAGACACCCTAGGTCAGAGAGGAAGATTAAGGACTAGAACCAATAAGACACCCTGGGTCAGAGAGGGAGATTTAGGACTGGAACCAATAAGACACCCTAGGTCAGAGAGGAAGATTCAGGACTGGAACCAATAAGACACCCTAGGTCAGAGGAAGATTCAGGACTAGAACCAATAAGACACCCTAGGTCAGAGAGGAAGATTCAGGACTGGAACCAATAAGACCCCTAGGTCAGAGGAAGATTCAGGACTAGAACCAATAAGACACCCTAGGTCAGAGGGAGATTCAGGACTAGAACCAATAAGACACCCTAGGTCAGAGGAAGATTCAGGAGTGGAACCAATAAGACACCCTGGGTCAGAGGAAGATTCAGGACTGGAACCAATAAGACACCCTAGGTCAGAGGAAGATTCAGGACTAGAACCAATAAGACACCCTGGGTCAGAGGAAGATTCAGGACTGGAACCAATAAGACACCCTGGGTCAGAGGAAGATTCAGGACTGGAACCAATAAGACACCCTAGGTCAGAGGAAGATTCAGGACTAGAACCAATAAGACACCCTGGGTCAGAGGAAGATTCAGGACTAGAACCAATAAGACACCCTGGGTCAGAGGAATATTCAGGACTAGAACCAATAAGACACCCTAGGTCAAAGAGGAAGATTCAGGACTGGAACCAATAAGACACCCTAGGTCAGAGGAAGATTCAGGAGTGGAACCAATAAGACACCCTGGGTCAGAGGAAGATTCAGGACTGGAACCAATAAGACACCCTAGGTCAGAGGAAGATTCAGGACTAGAACCAATAAGACACCCTAGGTCAGAGGAAGATTCAGGACTAGAACCAATAAGACACCCTAGGTCAGAGGAAGATTCAGGAGTGGAACCAATAAGACACCCTGGGTCAGAGGAAGATTCAGGACTGGAACCAATAAGACACCCTGGGTCAGAGAGGGAGATTCAGGACTAGAACCAATAAGACACCCTGGGTCAGAGGAAGATTCAGGACTGGAACCAATAAGACACCCTAGGTCAGAGGAAGATTCAGGACTGGAACCAATAAGACACCCTGGGTCAGAGAGGAAGATTCAGGACTAGAACCAATAAGACACCCTGGGTCAGAGGAAGATTCAGGACTGGAACCAATAAGACACCCTAGGTCAGAGGAAGATTCAGGACTAGAACCAATAAGACACCCTAGGTCAGAGAGGAAGATTCAGGACTAGAACCAATAAGACACCCTAGGTCAGAGAGGAAGATTAAGGACTAGAACCAATAAGACACCCTGGGTCAGAGAGGGAGATTCAGGACTAGAACCAATAAGACACCCTAGGTCAGAGCAAGATTCAGGACTGGAACCAATAAGACACCCTAGGTCAGAGAGGAAGATTCAGGACTGGAACGAATAAGACACCCTAGGTCAGAGAGGAAGATTCAGGACTAGAACCAATAAGACACCCTAGATCAGAGAGGAAGATTCAGGACTAGAACCAATAAGACACCCTAGGTCAGAGAGGAAGATTAAGGACTAGAACCAATAAGACACCCTGGGTCAGAGAGGGAGATTTAGGACTGGAACCAATAAGACACCCTAGGTCAGAGAGGAAGATTCAGGACTGGAACCAATAAGACACCCTAGGTCAGAGGAAGATTCAGGACTAGAACCAATAAGACACCCTAGGTCAGAGAGGAAGATTCAGGACTGGAACCAATAAGACACCCTAGGTCAGAGGAAGATTCAGGACTAGAACCAATAAGACACCCTAGGTCAGAGGAAGATTCAGGAGTGGAACCAATAAGACACCCTGGGTCAGAGGAAGATTCAGGACTGGAACCAATAAGACACCCTAGGTCAGAGGAAGATTCAGGACTAGAACCAATAAGACACCCTGGGTCAGAGGAAGATTCAGGACTGGAACCAATAAGACACCCTGGGTCAGAGGAAGATTCAGGACTGGAACCAATAAGACACCCTAGGTCAGAGGAAGATTCAGGACTAGAACCAATAAGACACCCTGGGTCAGAGGAAGATTCAGGACTAGAACCAATAAGACACCCTGGGTCAGAGGAATATTCAGGACTAGAACCAATAAGACACCCTAGGTCAAAGAGGAAGATTCAGGACTGGAACCAATAAGACACCCTAGGTCAGAGAGGAAGATTCAGGACTAGAACCAATAAGACACCCTAGGTCAGAGGAAGATTCAGGAGTGGAACCAATAAGACACCCTGGGTCAGAGGAAAATTCAGGACTGGAACCAATAAGACACCCTAGGTCAGAGGAAGATTCAGGACTGGAACCAATAAGACACCCTGGGTCAGAGAGGAAGATTCAGGACTAGAACCAATAAGACACCCTGGGTCAGAGGAAGATTCAGGACTGGAACCAATAAGACACCCTAGGTCAGAGGAAGATTCAGGACTAGAACCAATAAGACACCCTAGGTCAGAGAGGAAGATTAAGGACTAGAACCAATAAGACACCCTGGGTCAGAGAGGGAGATTCAGGACTGGAACCAATAAGACACCCTAGGTCAGAGAGGGGAGATTCAGGACTGGAACCAATAAGACACCCTAGGTCAGAGAGGGAGATTCAGGACTAGAACCAATAAGACACCCTAGGTCAGAGGTAGATTCAGGACTGGAACCAATAATACACCCTGGGTCAGAGAGGAAGATTCAGGACTAGAACCAATAAGACACCCTGGGTCAGAGGAAGATTCAGGACTGGAACCAATAAGACACCCTAGGTCAGAGGAAGATTCAGGACTAGAACCAATAAGACACCCTAGGTCAGAGAGGAAGATTAAGGACTAGAACCAATAAGACACCCTGGGTCAGAGAGGGAGATTCAGGACTAGAACCAATAAGACACCCTAGGTCAGAGAGGGGAGATTCAGGACTGGAACCAATAAGACACCCTAGGTCAGAGAGGAAGATTCAGGACTAGAACCAATAAGACACCCTAGGTCAGAGAGGAAGATTCAGGACTGGAACCAATAAGACACCCTGGGTCAGAGGAAGATTCAGGACTAGAACCAATAAGACACCCTGGGTCAGAGAGGAAGATTCAGGACTGGAACCAATAAGACACCCTAGGTCAGAGGTAGATTCAGGACTGGAACCAATAATACACCCTGGGTCAGAGAGGAAGATTCAGGACTAGAACCAATAAGACACCCTGGGTCAGAGGAAGATTCAGGACTGGAACCAATAAGACACCCTAGGTCAGAGGAAGATTCAGGACTAGAACCAATAAGACACCCTAGGTCAGAGAGGAAGATTAAGGACTAGAACCAATAAGACACCCTGGGTCAGAGAGGGAGATTCAGGACTAGAACCAATAAGACACCCTAGGTCAGAGGAAGATTCAGGACTGGAACCAATAAGACACCCTAGGTCAGAGAGGAAGATTCAGGACTGGAACCAATAAGACACCCTAGGTCAGAGAGGAAGATTCAGGACTAGAACCAATAAGACACCCTAGATCAGAGAGGAAGATTCAGGACTAGAACCAATAAGACACCCTAGGTCAGAGAGGAAGATTAAGGACTAGAACCAATAAGACACCCTTGTCAGAGAGGGAGATTTAGGACTGGAACCAATAAGACACCCTAGGTCAGAGAGGAAGATTCAGGACTGGAACCAATAAGACACCCTAGGTCAGAGGAAGATTCAGGACTAGAACCAATAAGACACCCTAGGTCAGAGGGAGATTCAGGACTAGAACCAATAAGACACCCTAGGTCAGAGAGGAAGATTCAGGACTGGAACCAATAAGACACCCTAGGTCAGAGGAAGATTCAGGACTAGAACCAATAAGACACCCTAGGTCAGAGGGAGATTCAGGACTAGAACCAATAAGACACCCTAGGTCAGAGGAAGATTCAGGAGTGGAACCAATAAGACACCCTGGGTCAGAGGAAGATTCAGGACTGGAACCAATAAGACACCCTAGGTCAGAGGAAGATTCAGGACTAGAACCAATAAGACACCCTAGGTCAGAGGAAGATTCAGGAGTGGAACCAATAAGACACCCTGGGTCAGAGGAAGATTCAGGACTGGAACCAATAAGACACCCTAGGTCAGAGGAAGATTCAGGACTAGAACCAATAAGACACCCTGGGTCAGAGGAAGATTCAGGACTGGAACCAATAAGACACCCTGGGTCAGAGGAAGATTCAGGACTGGAACCAATAAGACACCCTAGGTCAGAGAGGGAAGATTCAGGACTGGAACCAATAAGACACCCTAGGTCAGAGAAGGAGATTCAGGACTAGAACCAATAAGACACCCTAGGTCAGAGGTAGATTCAGGACTGGAACCAATAATACACCCTGGGTCAGAGAGGAAGATTCAGGACTAGAACCAATAAGACACCCTGGGTCAGAGGAAGATTCAGGACTGGAACCAATAAGACACCCTAGGTCAGAGGAAGATTCAGGACTAGAACCAATAAGACACCCTAGGTCAGAGAGGAAGATTAAGGACTAGAACCAATAAGACACCCTGGGTCAGAGAGGGAGATTCAGGACTAGAACCAATAAGACACCCTAGGTCAGAGAGGGGAGATTCAGGACTGGAACCAATAAGACACCCTAGGTCAGAGAGGGAGATTCAGGACTAGAACCAATAAGACACCCTAGGTCAGAGGAAGATTCAGGACTGGAACCAATAAGACACCCTAGGTCAGAGAGGAAGATTCAGGACTGGAACCAATAAGACACCCTAGGTCAGAGAGGAAGATTCAGGACTAGAACCAATAAGACACCCTAGGTCAGAGAGGAAGATTCAGGACTAGAACCAATAAGACACCCTAGGTCAGAGAGGAAGATTCAGGACTGGAACCAATAAGACACCGTGGGTCAGAGGAAGATTCAGGACTAGAACCAATAAGACACCCTGGGTCAGAGAGGAAGATTCAGGACTGGAACCAATAAGACACCCTAGGTCAGAGGTAGATTCAGGACTGGAACCAATAATACACCCTGGGTCAGAGAGGAAGATTCAGGACTAGAACCAATAAGACACCCTGGGTCAGAGGAAGATTCAGGACTGGAACCAATAAGACACCCTAGGTCAGAGGAAGATTCAGGACTAGAACCAATAAGACACCCTGGGTCAGAGGAAGATTCAGGACTGGAACCAATAAGACACCCTGGGTCAGAGGAAGATTCAGGACTGGAACCAATAAGACACCCTAGGTCAGAGGAAGATTCAGCACTAGAACCAATAAGACACCCTGGGTCAGAGGAAGATTCAGGACTGGAACCAATAAGACACCCTAGGTCAGAGGAAGATTCAGGACTAGAACCAATAAGACACCCTGGGTCAGAGGAAGATTCAGGACTGGAACCAATAAGACACCCTGGGTCAGAGGAAGATTCAGGACTGGAACCAATAAGACACCCTAGGTCAGAGGAAGATTCAGGACTAGAACCAATAAGACACCCTGGGTCAGAGGAAGATTCAGGACTAGAACCAATAAGACACCCTGGGTCAGAGGAATATTCAGGACTAGAACCAATAAGACACCCTAGGTCAGAGAGGAAGATTCAGGACTGGAACCAATAAGACACCCTAGGTCAGAGAGGAAGATTCAGGACTAGAACCAATAAGACACCCTAGGTCAGAGGAAGATTCAGGAGTGGAACCAATAAGACACCCTGGGTCAGAGGAAGATTCAGGACTGGAACCAATAAGACACCCTGGGTCAGAGAGGGAGATTCAGGACTAGAACCAATAAGACACCCTGGGTCAGAGGAAGATTCAGGACTGGAACCAATAAGACACCCTAGGTCAGAGGAAGATTCAGGACTGGAACCAATAAGACACCCTGGGTCAGAGAGGAAGATTCAGGACTAGAACCAATAAGACACCCTGGGTCAGAGGAAGATTCAGGACTGGAACCAATAAGACAACCTAGGTCAGAGGAAGATTCAGGACTAGAACCAATAAGACACCCTAGGTCAGAGAGGAAGATTAAGGACTAGAACCAATAAGACACCCTGGGTCAGAGAGGGAGATTCAGGACTGGAACCAATAAGACACCCTAGGTCAGAGAGGGGAGATTCAGGACTGGAACCAATAAGACACCCTAGGTCAGAGAGGGAGATTCAGGACTAGAACCAATAAGACACCCTAGGTCAGAGAGGAAGATTCAGGACTAGAACCAATAAGACACCCTAGGTCAGAGAGGAAGATTCAGGACTGGAACCAATAAGACACCCTGGGTCAGAGGAAGATTCAGGACTAGAACCAATAAGACACCCTAGGTCAGAGAGGAAGATTAAGGACTAGAACCAATAAGACACCCTGGGTCAGAGAGGGAGATTCAGGACTAGAACCAATAAGACACCCTAGGTCAGAGAGGGGAGATTCAGGACTGGAACCAATAAGACACCCTAGGTCAGAGAGGGAGATTCAGGACTAGAACCAATAAGACACCCTAGGTCAGAGGAAGATTCAGGACTAGAACCAATAAGACACCCTAGGTCAGAGGAAGATTCAGGAGTGGAACCAATAAGACACCCTGGGTCAGAGGAAGATTCAGGACTGGAACCAATAAGACACCCTAGGTCAGAGGAAGATTCAGGACTAGAACCAATAAGACACCCTGGGTCAGAGGAAGATTCAGGACTGGAACCAATAAGACACCCTGGGTCAGAGGAAGATTCAGGACTGGAACCAATAAGACACCCTAGGTCAGAGGAAGATTCAGGACTAGAACCAATAAGACACCCTGGATCAGAGGAAGATTCAGGACTGGAACCAATAAGACACCCTGGGTCAGAGGAAGATTCAGGACTGGAACCAATAAGACACCCTAGGTCAGAGGAAGATTCAGGACTAGAACCAATAAGACACCCTGGGTCAGAGGAAGATTCAGGACTAGAACCAATAAGACACCCTGGGTCAGAGGAATATTCAGGACTAGAACCAATAAGACACCCTAGGTCAGAGAGGAAGATTCAGGACTGGAACCAATAAGACACCCTAGGTCAGAGAGGAAGATTCAGGACTAGAACCAATAAGACACCCTAGGTCAGAGGAAGATTCAGGAGTGGAACCAATAAGACACCCTGGGTCAGAGGAAGATTCAGGACTGGAACCAATAAGACACCCTGGGTCAGAGAGGGAGATTCAGGACTAGAACCAATAAGACACCCTGGGTCAGAGGAAGATTCAGGACTGGAACCAATAAGACACCCTAGGTCAGAGGAAGATTCAGGACTGGAACCAATAAGACACCCTGGGTCAGAGAGGAAGATTCAGGACTAGAACCAATAAGACACCCTGGGTCAGAGGAAGATTCAGGACTGGAACCAATAAGACACCGTAGGTCAGAGGAAGATTCAGTACTAGAACCAATAAGACACCCTAGGTCAGAGAGGAAGATTAAGGACTAGAACCAATAAGACACCCTGGGTCAGAGAGGGAGATTCAGGACTGGAACCAATAAGACACCCTAGGTCAGAGAGGGGAGATTCAGGACTGGAACCAATAAGACACCCTAGGTCAGAGAGGGAGATTCAGGACTAGAACCAATAAGACACCCTAGGTCAGAGAGGAAGATTCAGGACTAGAACCAATAAGACACCCTAGGTCAGAGAGGAAGATTCAGGACTGGAACCAATAAGACACCCTGGGTCAGAGGAAGATTCAGGACTAGAACCAATAAGACACCCTGGGTCAGAGAGGAAGATTCAGGACTGGAACCAATAAGACACCCTAGGTCAGAGGTAGATTCAGGACTGGAACCAATAATACACCCTGGGTCAGAGAGGAAGATTCAGGACTAGAACCAATAAGACACCCTGGGTCAGAGGAAGATTCAGGACTGGAACCAATAAGACACCCTGGGTCAGAGAGGGAGATTCAGGACTAGAACCAATAAGACACCCTGGGTCAGAGGAAGATTCAGGACTGGAACCAATAAGACACCCTAGGTCAGAGGAAGATTCAGGACTGGAACCAATAAGACACCCTGGGTCAGAGAGGAAGATTCAGGACTAGAACCAATAAGACACCCTGGGTCAGAGGAAGATTCAGGACTGGAACCAATAAGACACCCTAGGTCAGAGGAAGATTCAGGACTAGAACCAATAAGACACCCTAGGTCAGAGAGGAAGATTAAGGACTAGAACCAATAAGACACCCTGGGTCAGAGAGGGAGATTCAGGACTGGAACCAATATGACACCCTAGGTCAGAGAGGGGAGATTCAGGACTGGAACCAATAAGACACCCTAGGTCAGAGAGGGAGATTCAGGACTAGAACCAATAAGACACCCTAGGTCAGAGAGGAAGATTCAGGACTAGAACCAATAAGACACCCTAGGTCAGAGAGGAAGATTCAGGACTGGAACCAATAAGACACCCTGGGTCAGAGGAAGATTCAGGCCTAGAACCAATAAGACACCCTGGGTCAGAGAGGAAGATTCAGGACTGGAACCAATAAGACACCCTAGGTCAGAGGTAGATTCAGGACTGGAACCAATAATACACCCTGGGTCAGAGAGGAAGATTCAGGACTAGAACCAATAAGACACCCTGGGTCAGAGGAAGATTCAGGACTGGAACCAATAAGACACCCTAGGTCAGAGGAAGATTCAGGACTAGAACCAATAACACACCCTAGGTCAGAGAGGAAGATTAAGGACTAGAACCAATAAGACACCCTGGGTCAGAGAGGGAGATTCAGGACTAGAACCAATAAGACACCCTAGGTCAGAGAGGGGAGATTCAGGACTGGAACCAATAAGACACCCTAGGTCAGAGAGGGAGATTCAGGACTAGAACCAATAAGACACCCTAGGTCAGAGGAAGATTCAGGACTGGAACCAATAAGACACCCTAGGTCAGAGAGGAAGATTCAGGACTGGAACCAATAAGACACCCTAGGTCAGAGAGGAAGATTCAGGACTACAACCAATAAGACACCCTAGGTCAGAGAGGAAGATTCAGGACTAGAACCAATAAGACACCCTAGGTCAGAGAGGAAGATTCAGGACTGGAACCAATAAGACACCCTGGGTCAGAGGAAGATTCAGGACTAGAACCAATAAGACACCCTGGGTCAGAGAGGAAGATTCAGGACTGGAACCAATAAGACACCCTAGGTCAGAGGTAGATTCAGGACTGGAACCGATAATACACCCTGGGTCAGAGAGAAAGATTCAGGACTAGAACCAATAAGACACCCTGGGTCAGAGGAAGATTCAGGACTGGAACCAATAAGACACCCTAGGTCAGAGGAAGATTCAGGACTAGAACCAATAAGACACCCTAGGTCAGAGAGGAAGATTAAGGACTAGAACCAATAAGACACCCTGGGTCAGAGAGGGAGATTCAGGACTAGAACCAATAAGACACCCTAGGTCAGAGAGGGGAGATTCAGGACTGGAACCAATAAGACACCCTAGGTCAGAGAGGGAGATTCAGGACTAGAACCAATAAGACACCCTAGGTCAGAGGAAGATTCAGGACTGGAACCAATAAGACACCCTAGGTCAGAGAGGAAGATTCAGGACTGGAACCAATAAGACACCCTAGGTCAGAGAGGAAGATTCAGGACTACAACCAATAAGACACCCTAGGTCAGAGAGGAAGATTCAGGACTAGAACCAATAAGACACCCTAGGTCAGAGAGGAAGATTCAGGACTGGAACCAATAAGACACCCTGGGTCAGAGGAAGATTCAGGACTAGAACCAATAAGACACCCTGGGTCAGAGAGGAAGATTCAGGACTGGAACCAATAAGACACCCTAGGTCAGAGGTAGATTCAGGACTGGAACCAATAATACACCCTGGGTCAGAGAGAAAGATTCAGGACTAGAACCAATAAGACACCCTGGGTCAGAGGAAGATTCAGGACTGGAACCAATAAGACACCCTAGGTCAGAGGAAGATTCAGGACTAGAACCAATAAGACACCCTAGGTCAGAGAGGAAGATTAAGGACTAGAACCAATAAGACACCCTGGGTCAGAGAGGGAGATTCAGGACTAGAACCAATAAGACACCCTAGGTCAGAGGAAGATTCAGGACTGGAACCAATAAGACACCCTAGGTCAGAGAGGAAGATTCAGGACTGGAACCAATAAGACACCCTAGGTCAGAGAGGAAGATTCAGGACTAGAACCAATAAGACACCCTAGATCAGAGAGGAAGATTCAGGACTAGAACCAATAAGACACCCTAGGTCAGAGAGAAAGATTAAGGACTAGAACCAATAAGACACCCTGGGTCAGAGAGGGAGATTTAGGACTGGAACCAATAAGACACCCTAGGTCAGAGAGGAAGATTCAGGACTGGAACCAATAAGACACCCTAGGTCAGAGGAAGATTCAGGACTAGAACCAATAAGACACCCTAGGTCAGAGAGGAAGATTCAGGACTGGAACCAATAAGACACCCTAGGTCAGAGGAAGATTCAGGACTAGAACCAATAAGACACCCTAGGTCAGAGGGAGATTCGGGACTAGAACCAATAAGACACCCTAGGTCAGAGGAAGATTCAGGAGTGGAACCAATAAGACACCCTGGGTCAGAGGAAGATTCAGGACTGGAACCAATAAGACACCCTAGGTCAGAGGAAGATTCAGGACTAGAACCAATAAGACACCCTGGGTCAGAGGAAGATTCAGGACTGGAACCAATAAGACACCCTGGGTCAGAGGAAGATTCAGGACTGGAACCAATAAGACACCCTAGGTCAGAGGAAGATTCAGGACTAGAACCAATAAGACACCCTAGGTCAGAGAGGAAGATTAAGGACTAGAACCAATAAGACACCCTGGGTCAGAGAGGGAGATTCAGGACTAGAACCAATAAGACACCCTAGGTCAGAGGAAGATTCAGGACTGGAACCAATAAGACACCCTAGGTCAGAGAGGAAGATTCAGGACTAGAACCAATAAGACACCCTAGATCAGAGAGGAAGATTCAGGACTAGAACCAATAAGACACCCTAGGTCAGAGAGGAAGATTAAGGACTAGAACCAATAAGACACCCTGGGTCAGAGAGGGAGATTTAGGACTGGAACCAATAAGACACCCTAGGTCAGAGAGGAAGATTCAGGACTGGAACCAATAAGACACCCTAGGTCAGAGGAAGATTCAGGACTAGAACCAATAAGACACCCTAGGTCAGAGAGGAAGATTCAGGACTGGAACCAATAAGACCCCTAGGTCAGAGGAAGATTCAGGACTAGAACCAATAAGACACCCTAGGTCAGAGGGAGATTCAGGACTAGAACCAATAAGACACCCTAGGTCAGAGGAAGATTCAGGAGTGGAACCAATAAGACACCCTGGGTCAGAGGAAGATTCAGGACTGGAACCAATAAGACACCCTAGGTCAGAGGAAGATTCAGGACTAGAACCAATAAGACACCCTGGGTCAGAGGAAGATTCAGGACTGGAACCAATAAGACACCCTGGGTCAGAGGAAGATTCAGGACTGGAACCAATAAGACACCCTAGGTCAGAGGAAGATTCAGGACTAGAACCAATAAGACACCCTGGGTCAGAGGAAGATTCAGGACTAGAACCAATAAGACACCCTGGGTCAGAGGAATATTCAGGACTAGAACCAATAAGACACCCTAGGTCAAAGAGGAAGATTCAGGACTGGAACCAATAAGACACCCTAGGTCAGAGGAAGATTCAGGAGTGGAACCAATAAGACACCCTGGGTCAGAGGAAGATTCAGGACTGGAACCAATAAGACACCCTAGGTCAGAGGAAGATTCAGGACTAGAACCAATAAGACACCCTAGGTCAGAGGAAGATTCAGGACTAGAACCAATAAGACACCCTAGGTCAGAGGAAGATTCAGGAGTGGAACCAATAAGACACCCTGGGTCAGAGGAAGATTCAGGACTGGAACCAATAAGACACCCTGGGTCAGAGAGGGAGATTCAGGACTAGAACCAATAAGACACCCTGGGTCAGAGGAAGATTCAGGACTGGAACCAATAAGACACCCTAGGTCAGAGGAAGATTCAGGACTGGAACCAATAAGACACCCTGGGTCAGAGAGGAAGATTCAGGACTAGAACCAATAAGACACCCTGGGTCAGAGGAAGATTCAGGACTGGAACCAATAAGACACCCTAGGTCAGAGGAAGATTCAGGACTAGAACCAATAAGACACCCTAGGTCAGAGAGGAAGATTCAGGACTAGAACCAATAAGACACCCTAGGTCAGAGAGGAAGATTAAGGACTAGAACCAATAAGACACCCTGGGTCAGAGAGGGAGATTCAGGACTAGAACCAATAAGACACCCTAGGTCAGAGCAAGATTCAGGACTGGAACCAATAAGACACCCTAGGTCAGAGAGGAAGATTCAGGACTGGAACGAATAAGACACCCTAGGTCAGAGAGGAAGATTCAGGACTAGAACCAATAAGACACCCTAGATCAGAGAGGAAGATTCAGGACTAGAACCAATAAGACACCCTAGGTCAGAGAGGAAGATTAAGGACTAGAACCAATAAGACACCCTGGGTCAGAGAGGGAGATTTAGGACTGGAACCAATAAGACACCCTAGGTCAGAGAGGAAGATTCAGGACTGGAACCAATAAGACACCCTAGGTCAGAGGAAGATTCAGGACTAGAACCAATAAGACACCCTAGGTCAGAGAGGAAGATTCAGGACTGGAACCAATAAGACACCCTAGGTCAGAGGAAGATTCAGGACTAGAACCAATAAGACACCCTAGGTCAGAGGAAGATTCAGGAGTGGAACCAATAAGACACCCTGGGTCAGAGGAAGATTCAGGACTGGAACCAATAAGACACCCTAGGTCAGAGGAAGATTCAGGACTAGAACCAATAAGACACCCTGGGTCAGAGGAAGATTCAGGACTGGAACCAATAAGACACCCTGGGTCAGAGGAAGATTCAGGACTGGAACCAATAAGACACCCTAGGTCAGAGGAAGATTCAGGACTAGAACCAATAAGACACCCTGGGTCAGAGGAAGATTCAGGACTAGAACCAATAAGACACCCTGGGTCAGAGGAATATTCAGGACTAGAACCAATAAGACACCCTAGGTCAAAGAGGAAGATTCAGGACTGGAACCAATAAGACACCCTAGGTCAGAGAGGAAGATTCAGGACTAGAACCAATAAGACACCCTAGGTCAGAGGAAGATTCAGGAGTGGAACCAATAAGACACCCTGGGTCAGAGGAAAATTCAGGACTGGAACCAATAAGACACCCTAGGTCAGAGGAAGATTCAGGACTGGAACCAATAAGACACCCTGGGTCAGAGAGGAAGATTCAGGACTAGAACCAATAAGACACCCTGGGTCAGAGGAAGATTCAGGACTGGAACCAATAAGACACCCTAGGTCAGAGGAAGATTCAGGACTAGAACCAATAAGACACCCTAGGTCAGAGAGGAAGATTAAGGACTAGAACCAATAAGACACCCTGGGTCAGAGAGGGAGATTCAGGACTGGAACCAATAAGACACCCTAGGTCAGAGAGGGGAGATTCAGGACTGGAACCAATAAGACACCCTAGGTCAGAGAGGGAGATTCAGGACTAGAACCAATAAGACACCCTAGGTCAGAGGTAGATTCAGGACTGGAACCAATAATACACCCTGGGTCAGAGAGGAAGATTCAGGACTAGAACCAATAAGACACCCTGGGTCAGAGGAAGATTCAGGACTGGAACCAATAAGACACCCTAGGTCAGAGGAAGATTCAGGACTAGAACCAATAAGACACCCTAGGTCAGAGAGGAAGATTAAGGACTAGAACCAATAAGACACCCTGGGTCAGAGAGGGAGATTCAGGACTAGAACCAATAAGACACCCTAGGTCAGAGAGGGGAGATTCAGGACTGGAACCAATAAGACACCCTAGGTCAGAGAGGGAGATTCAGGACTAGAACCAATAAGACACCCTAGGTCAGAGGAAGATTCAGGACTGGAACCAATAAGACACCCTAGGTCAGAGAGGAAGATTCAGGACTGGAACCAATAAGACACCCTAGGTCAGAGAGGAAGATTCAGGACTAGAACCAATAAGACACCCTAGGTCAGAGAGGAAGATTCAGGACTAGAACCAATAAGACACCCTAGGTCAGAGAGGAAGATTCAGGACTGGAACCAATAAGACACCCTGGGTCAGAGGAAGATTCAGGACTAGAACCAATAAGACACCCTGGGTCAGAGAGGAAGATTCAGGACTGGAACCAATAAGACACCCTAGGTCAGAGGTAGATTCAGGACTGGAACCAATAATACACCCTGGGTCAGAGAGGAAGATTCAGGACTAGAACCAATAAGACACCCTGGGTCAGAGGAAGATTCAGGACTGGAACCAATAAGACACCCTAGGTCAGAGGAAGATTCAGGACTAGAACCAATAAGACACCCTAGGTCAGAGAGGAAGATTAAGGACTAGAACCAATAAGACACCCTAGGTCAGAGAGGAAGATTCAGGACTGGAACCAATAAGACACCCTAGGTCAGAGAGGAAGATTCAGGACTAGAACCAATAAGACACCCTAGGTCAGAGAGGAAGATTCAGGACTAGAACCAATAAGACACCCTAGGTCAGAGAGGAAGATTCAGGACTGGAACCAATAAGACACCCTGGGTCAGAGGAAGATTCAGGACTAGAACCAATAAGACACCCTGGGTCAGAGAGGAAGATTCAGGACTGGAACCAATAAGACACCCTAGGTCAGAGGTAGATTCAGGACTGGAACCAATAATACACCCTGGGTCAGAGAGGAAGATTCAGGACTAGAACCAATAAGACACCCTGGGTCAGAGGAAGATTCAGGACTGGAACCAATAAGACACCCTAGGTCAGAGGAAGATTCAGGACTAGAACCAATAAGACACCCTAGGTCAGAGAGGAAGATTAAGGACTAGAACCAATAAGACACCCTGGGTCAGAGAGGGAGATTCAGGACTAGAACCAATAAGACACCCTAGGTCAGAGGAAGATTCAGGACTGGAACCAATAAGACACCCTAGGTCAGAGAGGAAGATTCAGGACTGGAACCAATAAGACACCCTAGGTCAGAGAGGAAGATTCAGGACTAGAACCAATAAGACACCCTAGATCAGAGAGGAAGATTCAGGACTAGAACCAATAAGACACCCTAGGTCAGAGAGGAAGATTAAGGACTAGAACCAATAAGACACCCTTGTCAGAGAGGGAGATTTAGGACTGGAACCAATAAGACACCCTAGGTCAGAGAGGAAGATTCAGGACTGGAACCAATAAGACACCCTAGGTCAGAGGAAGATTCAGGACTAGAACCAATAAGACACCCTAGGTCAGAGGGAGATTCAGGACTAGAACCAGTAAGACACCCTAGGTCAGAGAGGAAGATTCAGGACTGGAACCAATAAGACACCCTAGGTCAGAGGAAGATTCAGGACTAGAACCAATAAGACACCCTAGGTCAGAGGGAGATTCAGGACTAGAACCAATAAGACACCCTAGGTCAGAGGAAGATTCAGGAGTGGAACCAATAAGACACCCTGGGTCAGAGGAAGATTCAGGACTGGAACCAATAAGACACCCTAGGTCAGAGGAAGATTCAGGACTAGAACCAATAAGACACCCTGGGTCAGAGGAAGATTCAGGACTGGAACCAATAAGACACCCTGGGTCAGAGGAAGATTCAGGACTGGAACCAATAAGACACCCTAGGTCAGAGAGGGAAGATTCAGGACTGGAACCAATAAGACACCCTGGGTCAGAGGAAGATTCAGGACTGGAACCAATAAGACACCCTAGGTCAGAGAGGGAAGATTCAGGACTGGAACCAATAAGACACCCTAGGTCAGAGAGGGGAGATTCAGGACTGGAACCAATAAGACACCCTAGGTCAGAGAGGGAGATTCAGGACTAGAACCAATAAGACACCCTAGGTCAGAGGAAGATTCAGGACTGGAACCAATAAGACACCCTAGGTCAGAGAGGAAGATTCAGGACTGGAACCAATAAGACACCCTAGGTCAGAGAGGAAGATTCAGGACTAGAACCAATAAGACACCCTAGGTCAGAGAGGAAGATTCAGGACTAGAACCAATAAGACACCCTGGGTCAGAGAGGAAGATTCAGGACTGGAACCAATAAGACACCCTAGGTCAGAGGTAGATTCAGGACTGGAACCAATAATACACCCTGGGTCAGAGAGGAAGATTCAGGACTAGAACCAATAAGACACCCTGGGTCAGAGGAAGATTCAGGACTGGAACCAATAAGACACCCTAGGTCAGAGGAAGATTCAGGACTAGAACCAATAAGACACCCTGGGTCAGAGGAAGATTCAGGACTGGAACCAATAAGACACCCTGGGTCAGAGGAAGATTCAGGACTGGAACCAATAAGAAACCCTAGGTCAGAGAGGGGAGATTCAGGACTGGAACCAATAAGACACCCTAGGTCAGAGAGGGAGATTCAGGACTAGAACCAATAAAACACCCTAGGTCAGAGGTAGATTCAGGACTGGAACCAATAATACACCCTGGGTCAGAGAGGAAGATTCAGGACTAGAACCAATAAGACACCCTGGGTCAGAGGAAGATTCAGGACTGGAACCAATAAGACACCCTAGGTCAGAGGAAGATTCAGGACTAGAACCAATAAGACACCCTAGGTCAGAGAGGAAGATTAAGGACTAGAACCAATAAGACACCCTGGGTCAGAGAGGGAGATTCAGGACTAGAACCAATAAGACACCCTAGGTCAGAGAGGGGAGATTCAGGACTGGAACCAATAAGACACCCTAGGTCAGAGAGGGAGATTCAGGACTAGAACCAATAAGACACCCTAGGTCAGAGGAAGATTCAGGACTGGAACCAATAAGACACCCTAGGTCAGAGAGGAAGATTCAGGACTGGAACCAATAAGACACCCTAGGTCAGAGAGGAAGATTCAGGACTAGAACCAATAAGACACCCTAGGTCAGAGAGGAAGATTCAGGACTAGAACCAATAAGACACACTAGGTCAGAGAGGAAGATTCAGGACTGGAACCAATAAGACACCCTGGGTCAGAGGAAGATTCAGGACTAGAACCAATAAGACACCCTGGGTCAGAGAGGAAGATTCAGGACTGGAACCAATAAGACACCCTAGGTCAGAGGTAGATTCAGGACTGGAACCAATAATACACCCTGGGTCAGAGAGGAAGATTCAGGACTAGAACCAATAAGACACCCTGGGTCAGAGGAAGATTCAGGACTGGAACCAATAAGACACCCTAGGTCAGAGGAAGATTCAGGACTAGAACCAATAAGACACCCTAGGTCAGAGAGGAAGATTAAGGACTAGAACCAATAAGACACCCTAGGTCAGAGAGGAAGATTCAGGACTGGAACCAATAAGACACCCTAGGTCAGAGAGGAAGATTCAGGACTAGAACCAATAAGACACCCTAGGTCAGAGAGGAAGATTCAGGACTAGAACCAATAAGACACCCTAGGTCAGAGAGGAAGATTCAGGACTGGAACCAATAAGACACCCTGGGTCAGAGGAAGATTCAGGACTAGAACCAATAAGACACCCTGGGTCAGAGAGGAAGATTCAGGACTGGAACCAATAAGACACCCTAGGTCAGAGGTAGATTCAGGACTGGAACCAATAATACACCCTGGGTCAGAGAGGAAGATTCAGGACTAGAACCAATAAGACACCCTGGGTCAGAGGAAGATTCAGGACTGGAACCAATAAGACACCCTAGGTCAGAGGAAGATTCAGGACTAGAACCAATAAGACACCCTAGGTCAGAGAGGAAGATTAAGGACTAGAACCAATAAGACACCCTGGGTCAGAGAGGGAGATTCAGGACTAGAACCAATAAGACACCCTAGGTCAGAGGAAGATTCAGGA
The DNA here is from genome assembly GCF_964263955.1 of Coregonus lavaretus. Taxonomy (NCBI): domain Eukaryota; kingdom Metazoa; phylum Chordata; class Actinopteri; order Salmoniformes; family Salmonidae; genus Coregonus; species Coregonus lavaretus. Next base: position 26,853 of record NW_028159880.1, on the reverse strand, counting down.
CTAGAACCAATAAGACACCCTAGGTCAGAGAGGAAGATTCAGGACTGGAACCAATAAGACACCCTAGGTCAGAGAGGAAGATTCAGGACTAGAACCAATAAGACACCCTAGATCAGAGAGGAAGATTCAGGACTAGAACCAATAAGACACCCTAGGTCAGAGAGGAAGATTAAGGACTAGAACCAATAAGACACCCTGGGTCAGAGAGGGAGATTTAGGACTGGAACCAATAAGACACCCTAGGTCAGAGAGGAAGATTCAGGACTAGAACCAATAAGACACCCTTGTCAGAGAGGGAGATTTAGGACTGGAACCAATAAGACACCCTAGGTCAGAGAGGAAGATTCAGGACTGGAACCAATAAGACACCCTAGGTCAGAGGAAGATTCAGGACTAGAACCAATAAGACACCCTAGGTCAGAGGGAGATTCAGGACTAGAACCAGTAAGACACCCTAGGTCAGAGAGGAAGATTCAGGACTGGAACCAATAAGACACCCTAGGTCAGAGGAAGATTCAGGACTAGAACCAATAAGACACCCTAGGTCAGAGGGAGATTCAGGACTAGAACCAATAAGACACCCTAGGTCAGAGGAAGATTCAGGAGTGGAACCAATAAGACACCCTGGGTCAGAGGAAGATTCAGGACTGGAACCAATAAGACACCCTAGGTCAGAGGAAGATTCAGGACTAGAACCAATAAGACACCCTGGGTCAGAGGAAGATTCAGGACTGGAACCAATAAGACACCCTGGGTCAGAGGAAGATTCAGGACTGGAACCAATAAGACACCCTAGGTCAGAGAGGGAAGATTCAGGACTGGAACCAATAAGACACCCTGGGTCAGAGGAAGATTCAGGACTGGAACCAATAAGACACCCTAGGTCAGAGAGGGAAGATTCAGGACTGGAACCAATAAGACACCCTAGGTCAGAGAGGGGAGATTCAGGACTGGAACCAATAAGACACCCTAGGTCAGAGAGGGAGATTCAGGACTAGAACCAATAAGACACCCTAGGTCAGAGGAAGATTCAGGACTGGAACCAATAAGACACCCTAGGTCAGAGAGGAAGATTCAGGACTGGAACCAATAAGACACCCTAGGTCAGAGAGGAAGATTCAGGACTAGAACCAATAAGACACCCTAGGTCAGAGAGGAAGATTCAGGACTAGAACCAATAAGACACCCTGGGTCAGAGAGGAAGATTCAGGACTGGAACCAATAAGACACCCTAGGTCAGAGGTAGATTCAGGACTGGAACCAATAATACACCCTGGGTCAGAGAGGAAGATTCAGGACTAGAACCAATAAGACACCCTGGGTCAGAGGAAGATTCAGGACTGGAACCAATAAGACACCCTAGGTCAGAGGAAGATTCAGGACTAGAACCAATAAGACACCCTGGGTCAGAGGAAGATTCAGGACTGGAACCAATAAGACACCCTGGGTCAGAGGAAGATTCAGGACTGGAACCAATAAGAAACCCTAGGTCAGAGAGGGGAGATTCAGGACTGGAACCAATAAGACACCCTAGGTCAGAGAGGGAGATTCAGGACTAGAACCAATAAAACACCCTAGGTCAGAGGTAGATTCAGGACTGGAACCAATAATACACCCTGGGTCAGAGAGGAAGATTCAGGACTAGAACCAATAAGACACCCTGGGTCAGAGGAAGATTCAGGACTGGAACCAATAAGACACCCTAGGTCAGAGGAAGATTCAGGACTAGAACCAATAAGACACCCTAGGTCAGAGAGGAAGATTAAGGACTAGAACCAATAAGACACCCTGGGTCAGAGAGGGAGATTCAGGACTAGAACCAATAAGACACCCTAGGTCAGAGAGGGGAGATTCAGGACTGGAACCAATAAGACACCCTAGGTCAGAGAGGGAGATTCAGGACTAGAACCAATAAGACACCCTAGGTCAGAGGAAGATTCAGGACTGGAACCAATAAGACACCCTAGGTCAGAGAGGAAGATTCAGGACTGGAACCAATAAGACACCCTAGGTCAGAGAGGAAGATTCAGGACTAGAACCAATAAGACACCCTAGGTCAGAGAGGAAGATTCAGGACTAGAACCAATAAGACACACTAGGTCAGAGAGGAAGATTCAGGACTGGAACCAATAAGACACCCTGGGTCAGAGGAAGATTCAGGACTAGAACCAATAAGACACCCTGGGTCAGAGAGGAAGATTCAGGACTGGAACCAATAAGACACCCTAGGTCAGAGGTAGATTCAGGACTGGAACCAATAATACACCCTGGGTCAGAGAGGAAGATTCAGGACTAGAACCAATAAGACACCCTGGGTCAGAGGAAGATTCAGGACTGGAACCAATAAGACACCCTAGGTCAGAGGAAGATTCAGGACTAGAACCAATAAGACACCCTAGGTCAGAGAGGAAGATTAAGGACTAGAACCAATAAGACACCCTAGGTCAGAGAGGAAGATTCAGGACTGGAACCAATAAGACACCCTAGGTCAGAGAGGAAGATTCAGGACTAGAACCAATAAGACACCCTAGGTCAGAGAGGAAGATTCAGGACTAGAACCAATAAGACACCCTAGGTCAGAGAGGAAGATTCAGGACTGGAACCAATAAGACACCCTGGGTCAGAGGAAGATTCAGGACTAGAACCAATAAGACACCCTGGGTCAGAGAGGAAGATTCAGGACTGGAACCAATAAGACACCCTAGGTCAGAGGTAGATTCAGGACTGGAACCAATAATACACCCTGGGTCAGAGAGGAAGATTCAGGACTAGAACCAATAAGACACCCTGGGTCAGAGGAAGATTCAGGACTGGAACCAATAAGACACCCTAGGTCAGAGGAAGATTCAGGACTAGAACCAATAAGACACCCTAGGTCAGAGAGGAAGATTAAGGACTAGAACCAATAAGACACCCTGGGTCAGAGAGGGAGATTCAGGACTAGAACCAATAAGACACCCTAGGTCAGAGGAAGATTCAGGACTAGAACCAATAAGACACCCTAGGTCAGAGAGGAAGATTCAGGACTGGAACCAATAAGACACCCTAGGTCAGAGAGGAAGATTCAGGACTAGAACCAATAAGACACCCTAGATCAGAGAGGAAGATTCAGGACTAGAACCAATAAGACACCCTAGGTCAGAGAGGAAGATTAAGGACTAGAACCAATAAGACACCCTGGGTCAGAGAGGGAGATTTAGGACTGGAACCAATAAGACACCCTAGGTCAGAGAGGAAGATTCAGGACTGGAACCAATAAGACACCCTAGGTCAGAGGAAGATTCAGGACTAGAACCAATAAGACACCCTAGGTCAGAGAGGAAGATTCAGGACTGGAACCAATAAGACACCCTAGGTCAGAGGAAGATTCAGGACTAGAACCAATAAGACACCCTAGGTCAGAGGAAGATTCAGGACTGGAACCAATAAGACACCCTAGGTCAGAGAGGGGAGATTCAGGACTGGAACCAATAAGACACCCTAGGTCAGAGAGGGAGATTCAGGACTAGAACCAATAAGACACCCTAGGTCAGAGGTAGATTCAGGACTGGAACCAATAATACACCCTGGGTCAGAGAGGAAGATTCAGGACTAAAACCAATAAGACACCCTGGGTCAGAGGAAGATTCAGGACTGGAACCAATAAGACACCCTAGGTCAGAGGAAGATTCAGGACTAGAACCAATAAGACACCCTAGGTCAGAGAGGAAGATTCAGGACTAGAACCAATAAGACACCCTAGGTCAGAGAGGAAGATTCAGGACTGGAACCAATAAGACACCCTGGGTCAGAGGAAGATTCAGGACTAGAACCAATAAGACACCCTGGGTCAGAGAGGAAGATTCAGGACTGGAACCAATAAGACACCCTAGGTCAGAGGTAGATTCAGGACTGGAACCAATAATACACCCTGGGTCAGAGAGGAAGATTCAGGACTAGAACCAATAAGACACCCTGGGTCAGAGGAAGATTCAGGACTGGAACCAATAAGACACCCTAGGTCAGAGGAAGATTCAGGACTAGAACCAATAAGACACCCTAGGTCAGAGAGGAAGATTAAGGACTAGAACCAATAAGACACCCTAGGTCAGAGAGGAAGATTCAGGACTGGAACCAATAAGACACCCTAGGTCAGAGAGGAAGATTCAGGACTAGAACCAATAAGACACCCTAGGTCAGAGAGGAAGATTCAGGACTAGAACCAATAAGACACCCTAGGTCAGAGAGGAAGATTCAGGACTGGAACCAATAAGACACCCTGGGTCAGAGGAAGATTCAGGACTAGAACCAATAAGACACCCTGGGTCAGAGAGGAAGATTCAGGACTGGAACCAATAAGACACCCTAGGTCAGAGGTAGATTCAGGACTGGAACCAATAATACACCCTGGGTCAGAGAGGAAGATTCAGGACTAGAACCAATAAGACACCCTGGGTCAGAGGAAGATTCAGGACTGGAACCAATAAGACACCCTAGGTCAGAGGAAGATTCAGGACTAGAACCAATAAGACACCCTAGGTCAGAGAGGAAGATTAAGGACTAGAACCAATAAGACACCCTGGGTCAGAGAGGGAGATTCAGGACTAGAACCAATAAGACACCCTAGGTCAGAGGAAGATTCAGGACTGGAACCAATAAGACACCCTAGGTCAGAGAGGAAGATTCAGGACTGGAACCAATAAGACACCCTAGGTCAGAGAGGAAGATTCAGGACTAGAACCAATAAGACACCCTAGATCAGAGAGGAAGATTCAGGACTAGAACCAATAAGACACCCTAGGTCAGAGAGGAAGATTAAGGACTAGAACCAATAAGACACCCTGGGTCAGAGAGGGAGATTTAGGACTGGAACCAATAAGACACCCTGGGTCAGAGAGGAAGATTCAGGACTGGAACCAATAAGACACCCTAGGTCAGAGGAAGATTCAGGACTAGAACCAATAAGACACCCTAGGTCAGAGAGGAAGATTCAGGACTGGAACCAATAAGACACCCTAGGTCAGAGGAAGATTCAGGACTAGAACCAATAAGACACCCTAGGTCAGAGAGGAAGATTCAGGACTGGAACCAATAAGACACCCTAGGTCAGAGAGGAAGATTCAGGACTAGAACCAATAAGACACCCTAGGTCAGAGAGGGAGATTCAGGACTGGAACCAATAAGACACCCTGGGTCAGAGAGGAAGATTCAGGACTAGAACCAATAAGACACCCTAGGTCAGAGGAAGATTCAGGACTGGAACCAATAAGACACCCTGGGTCAGAGAGGAAGATTCAGGACTAGAACCAATAAGACACCCTAGGTCAGAGAGGAAGATTCAGGACTAGAACCAATAAGACACCCTAGGTCAGAGAGGGAGATTCAGGACTGGAACCAATAAGACACCCTAGGTCAGAGAGGAAGATTCAGGACTAGAACCAATAAGACACCCTAGGTCAGAGAGGGAGATTCAGGACTAGAACCAATAAGACACCCTAGTTCAGAGAGGAAGATTCAGGACTGGAACCAATAAGACACCCTGGGTCAGAGAGGAAGATTCAGGACTAGAACCAATAAGACACCCTGGGTCAGAGGAAGATTCAGGACTGGAACCAATAAGACACCCTGGGTCAGAGAGGGAGATTCAGGACTAGAACCAATAAGACACCCTGGGTCAGAGGAAGATTCAGGACTGGAACCAATAAGACACCCTAGGTCAGAGGAAGATTCAGGACTGGAACCAATAAGACACCCTGGGTCAGAGAGGAAGATTCAGGACTAGAACCAATAAGACACCCTGGGTCAGAGGAAGATTCAGGACTGGAACCAATAAGACACCCTAGGTCAGAGGAAGATTCAGGACTAGAACCAATAAGACACCCTAGGTCAGAGAGGAAGATTAAGGACTAGAACCAATAAGACATCCTGGGTCAGAGAGGGAGATTCAGGACTGGAACCAATAAGACACCCTAGGTCAGAGAGGGGAGATTCAGGACTGGAACCAATAAGACACCCTAGGTCAGAGAGGGAGATTCAGGACTAGAACCAATAAGACACCCTAGGTCAGAGGAAGATTCAGGACTGGAACCAATAAGACACCCTAGGTCAGAGAGGAAGATTCAGGACTGGAACCAATAAGACACCCTAGGTCAGAGAGGAAGATTCAGGACTAGAACCAATAAGACACCCTAGGTCAGAGAGGAAGATTCAGGACTAGAACCAATAAGACACCCTAGGTCAGAGAGGAAGATTCAGGACTGGAACCAATAAGACACCCTGGGTCAGAGGAAGATTCAGGACTAGAACCAATAAGACACCCTGGGTCAGAGAGGAAGATTCAGGACTGGAACCAATAAGACACCCTAGGTCAGAGGAAGATTCAGGACTGGAACCAATAATACACCCTGGGTCAGAGAGGAAGATTCAGGACTAGAACCAATAAGACACCCTGGGTCAGAGGAAGATTCAGGACTGGAACCAATAAGACACCCTAGGTCAGAGGAAGATTCAGGACTAGAACCAATAAGACACCCTAGGTCAGAGAGGAAGATTAAGGACTAGAACCAATAAGACACCCTGGGTCAGAGAGGGAGATTCAGGACTAGAACCAATAAGACACCCTAGGTCAGAGGAAGATTCAGGACTGGAACCAATAAGACACCCTAGGTCAGAGAGGAAGATTCAGGACTGGAACCAATAAGACACCCTAGGTCAGAGAGGAAGATTCAGGACTAGAACCAATAAGACACCCTAGGTCAGAGAGGAAGATTCAGGACTAGAACCAATAAGACACCCTAGGTCAGAGAGGAAGATTAAGGACTAGAACCAATAAGACACCCTGGGTCAGAGAGGGAGATTTAGGACTGGAACCAATAAGACACCCTAGGTCAGAGAGGAAGATTCAGGACTGGAACCAATAAGACACCCTAGGTCAGAGGAAGATTCAGGACTAGAACCAATAAGACACCCTAGGTCAGAGAGGAAGATTCAGGACTGGAACCAATAAGACACCCTAGGTCAGAGGAAGATTCAGGACTAGAACCAATAAGACACCCTAGGTCAGAGAGGAAGATTCAGGACTGGAACCAATAAGACACCCTAGGTCAGAGAGGAAGATTCAGGACTAGAACCAATAAGACACCCTAGGTCAGAGAGGGAGATTCAGGACTGGAACCAATAAGACACCCTGGGTCAGAGAGGAAGATTCAGGACTAGAACCAATAAGACACCCTAGGTCAGAGGAAGATTCAGGACTGGAACCAATAAGACACCCTGGGTCAGAGAGGAAGATTCAGGACTAGAACCAATAAGACACCCTAGGTCAGAGAGGAAGATTCAGGACTAGAACCAATAAGACACCCTAGGTCAGAGAGGGAGATTCAGGACTGGAACCAATAAGACACCCTAGGTCAGAGAGGAAGATTCAGGACTAGAACCAATAAGACACCCTAGGTCAGAGAGGGAGATTCAGGACTAGAACCAATAAGACACCCTAGGTCAGAGAGGAAGATTCAGGACTAGAACCAATAAGACACCCTAGGTCAGAGGAAGATTCAGGAGTGGGAAATACAGATCGATAAACCAACAGTGATTGTGGGGGATTCTAATCTAGCACACATTCCACATTTTTTGGGGGGGATTCTCATGTACAGGTGGATATATTAACTGGGGCCACCTTCTATCATATTAACTGTGTTTTCAAGAAGCTCCAACCAAACCCAAGGACAGAGAAGGTAGGGTTGTCTTTAGGCCTCAACAATTGTCAGGTGGAGCCGAAGGCCGACTACATCTTGGAAGCAGCTACAGAAACTGTTGAGGACTAGTAAGGAGGCCTTCCCCCAATGCAGCCGTCTACGTACCACTCATACATTACTCAGATAGACTAGCTAAGGATCAGCAGTCTACGGACCACTCATACATTACTCAGATCAGCAGTGTCTGGTACAGAAGCTGTATAAGACCGTAGGGGAGAGATGGGACTTTTTGGATGACCTTTAATAGGGAGGTGTCAAGCCCTGGCTCTGGGGACTCTAATATGTTGAGCCAGGGTGTGTATAGTCTATGTGTGTTCTAGGTTTCACTTTCTGGTTTTTGTATTCTATGTTGGCCAGGGTGGCTCCCAATCAGAGACGGCTGTAGCTCGTTGTCTCTGATTGGGAGTCATACTTAGGTAGCCGTTAGGCATTCATTTGGGGTGGTTTCTTGTTCGTATTTGGTTTGTGTATTACCATTGACTGTCACGTCATCGTTTTGTTGTTTTGATCGTGTGATCATTGATATAATAAATATGTTCGCTTTCAACGCTGCGCCTTGGTCCTCATCTCTGTTCGACGATCGTGACAGAAGAAACCACCAAGATTTGACCAAGCAGCGTGTCCAGGAGCCATCGCCAGGGAGATCTCTAGCAGATCTCCTTCGCCTCCTCGACTGGGTCAAGCCGAGTGAGGAAGAGAAGGGCTTGACATTGTGGCAGAAGGGCGAAAGGCTGGCGAGGGACATGGAGATGGAGACCATTTTGATTATGAAATAGATTTACCCCGTACACCATTTCCAAACCCCTCACATTGGGAACCTCAGTTGGAGTCAGTGTCAGAACCTATACAGACCCTTATACGTAGGGATGTGGCTTCCTTTTCACAATTCAGCTGAACCCATACAGACCCTTATACGTAGGGATGTGGCTTCCTTTTCACAATTCAGCTGAACCTATACAGACCCTTATACGTAGGGATGTGGCTTCCTTTTCACAATTCAGCTGAACCCATACAGACCCTTATACGTAGGGATGTGGCTTCCTTTTCACAATTCAGCTGAACCTATACAGACCCTTATACGTAGGGATGTGGCTTCCTTTTCACAATTCAGCTGAACCCATACAGACCCTTATACGTAGGGATGTGGCTTCCTTTTCACAATTCAGCTGAACCTATACAGACCCTTATACGTAGGGATGTGGCTTCCTTTTCACAATTCAGCTGAACCCATACAGACCCTTATACGTAGGGATGTGGCTTCCTTTTCACAATTCAGCTGAACCTATACAGACCCTTATACGGAGGGATGTGGCTTCCTTTACAGACCCTTATACGGAGGGATGTGGCTTCCTTTACAGACCCTTATACGTAGGGATGTGGCTTCCTTTACAGACCCTTATACGTAGGGATGTGGCTTCCTATACAGACCCTTATACGTAGGGATGTGGCTTCCTATACAGACCCTTATACGTAGGGATGTGGCTTCCTATACAGACCCTTATACGGAGGGATGTAGCTTCCCATACAGACCCTTATACGTAGGGATGTGGCTTCCTATACAGACCCTTATACGTAGGGATGTGGCTTCCTATACAGACCCTTATACGTAGGGATGTGGCTTCCCATACAGACCCTTATACGTAGGGATGTGGCTTCCTTTTCACAATTCAGACCCAGACCTGTAAATAAGTTTAATCTCACAAAGCAACAGAATCAAGCTCTAAAAACATTGAGCAGCAATCAGACTATTGTGATTAAACTAGCAGATAAGGGGTCTCAAATTGTTATGATGGATAAAGGTCAATATCTTCTTTAAGCTAATAGACAATTAGATAATGTCAAACACGATGTCCCATTGGTTCTTGACCAGAAACGACTTTGAGTTCAATGAGAAGTACTATCAATCAATCAATCAATTTTATTTTATATAGCCCTTCTTACATCAGCTAATATCTCGAAGTGCTGTACAGAAACCCAGCCTAAAACCCCAAACAGCTAGTAATGCAGGTGTAGAAGCACGGTGGCTAGGAAAAACTCCCTAGAAAGGCAAAACCTAGGAAGAAACCTAGAGAGGAACCAGGCTATGAGGGGTGGCCAGTCCTCTTCTGGCTGTGCCGGGTGGAGATTATAACAGAACCATGCCAAGATGTTCAAAAATGTTCATAAGTGACAAGCATGGTAAAATAATAATCAGGAATAAATCTCAGTTGGCTTTTCATAGCCGATCATTAAGAGTTGAAAACAGCAGGTCTGGGACAGGTAGGGGTTCCATAACCGCAGGCAGAACAGTTGAAACTGGAATAGCAGCAAGGCCAGGCGGACTGGGGACAGCAAGGAGTCACCACGGCCGGTAGTCCCGGCGTATGGTCCTAGGGCTCAGGTCTCTCAGTTGGCTTTTCATAGCCGATCATTAAGAGTTGAAAACAGCAGGTCTGGGACAGGTAGGGGTTTCGTAGCCGCAGGCAGAACAGTTGAAACTGGAATAGCAGCAAGGCCAGGCGGACTGGGGACAGCAAGGTGTCATCATGCCCGGTAGTCCTGACGTATGGTCCTAGGGCTCAGGTTCTCAGAGAGAAAGAGAGAACGAGAGAATTAGAGAGAGCATACTTAAATTCACACAGGACACTGGATAAGACAGGAGAAGTACTCCAGGTATAACCAACTAACCCCAGCCCCCCGACACATAAACTACTGCAGCATAAATACTGGAGGCTGAGACAGGAGCGGTCCGGAGACACTGTGGCCCCATCCGAAGAAACCCCCGGACAGGGCCAAACAGGAAGGATATAACCCCACCCACTCCGCCAAAGCACAGCCCCCGCACCACTAGAGGGATATCCCCAACCACCAACTTACAATCCTGAGACAAGGCCGAGTATAGCCCACAGAGGTCTCCACCACAGCACAAACCAAGGGGGGGGCGCCAACCCAGACAGGAAGATCACGTCAGTAACTCAACCCACTCAAGTGACGCACCCCTCCCAGGGACGGCATGAAAGAGCACCAGCAAGCCAGTGACTCAGCCCCTGCAACAGGGTTAGAGGCAGAGAACCCCAGTGGAGAGGGGAACCGGCCTGGCAGAGACAGCAAGGGCTGTTCGTTGCTCCAGCCTTTCCGTTCACCTTCACACTCCTGGGCCAGACTACACTCAATCATATGACCTACTGAAGAGATAAGTCTTCAGTAAAGACTTAAAGGTTGAGACCGAGTCTGCGTCTCTCACATGGGTAGGCAGACTGTTCCATAAAAATGGAGATCTATAGGAGAAAGCCCTGCCTCCCGCTGTTTGCTTAGAAATTCTAGGGACATTTAGGAGGCCTGCGTCTTGTGACCGTAGCGTACGTATTGGTATGTACGGCAGGACCAACTCGGAAAGATAGGTAGGAGCAAGCCCATGTAACGCTTTATAGGTTAACAGTAAAACCTTGAAATCAGCCCTTGCCTTAACAGGAAGCCAGTGTAGGGAAGCTAGCACTGGAGTAATATGATCAAATTTCTTGGTTCTAGTCAGGATTCTAGCAGCCGTATTTAGCACTAACTGAAGTTTATTTAGTGCTTTATCCGGGTAGCCGGAAAATAGAGCATTGCAGTAGTCTAACCTAGAAGTAACAAATGCATGGATTAATTTTTCTGCATCATTTTTGGACAGAAAATTTCTGATTTTTGCAATGTTACGTAGATGGAAAAAAGCTGTCCTTGAAACAGTCTTGATATGTTCGTCAAAAGAGAGATCAGGGTCAAGAGTAACGCCTAGGTCCTTCACAGTTTTATTTGAGACGACTTTACAACCATCAAGATTAATTGTCAGATTTAACAGAATATCTCTTTGTTTCTTGGGACCTAGAACAAGCATCTCTGTTTTGTCCGAGTTTAAAAGTAAAAAGTTTTCAGCCATCCACTTCCTTATGTCTGAAACACAGGCTTCTAGCGAGGGCAATTTTGGGGCTTCACCATGCTTCATTGAAATGTACAGCTGTGTGTCATCCGCATAGCAGTGAAAGTTAACATTATGTTTTCGAATAACATCCCCAAGAGGTAAAATATATAGTGAAAACAATAGTGGTCCTAAAACGGAACCTTGAGGAACACCGAAATGTACAGTTGATTTGTCGGAGGACAGACCATTCACAGAGACAAACTGATATCTTTCCGACAGGTAGGATCTAAACCAGGCCAGAACTTGTCCGTGTAGACCAATTTGGGTTTCCAGTCTCTCCAAAAGAATGTGGTGATCGATGGTGTCAAAGGCAGCACTAAGGTCTAGTAGCACGAGGACAGATGCAGAGCCTCGGTCTGACGCCATTAAAAGGTCATTTACCACCTTCACAAGTGCAGTCTCAGTGCTATGATGGGGTCTAAAACCAGACTGAAGCATTTCGTATACATTGTTTGTCTTCAGAAAGGCAGTGAGTTGCTGCGCAACAGCTTTTTCTAAAATTTTTGAGAGGAATGGAAGATTCGATATAGGCCGATAGTTTTTTATATTTTCCGGGTCAAGGTTTGGCTTTTTCAAGAGAGGCTTTATCACTGCCACTTTTAGTGAGTTTGGTACGCATCCGGTGGATAGAGAGCTGTTTATTATGTTCAACATAGGAGGGCCAAGCACAGGAAGCAGCTCCTTCAGCAGTTTAGTAGGAATAGGATCCAGTATGCAGCTTGAAGGTTTAGAGGCCATGATTATTTTCATCATTGTGTCAAGAGATATAGTACTAAAACACTTAAGTGTCTCTCCCGATCCCAGGCCCTCGCAGAGCTGTGCAGATCCAGGACAGCTAAGCCCTGGAGGAATACGCAGATTCAAAGAGGAGTCCGTAATTTGCTTTCTAATGGTCATGATCTTTTCCTCAAAGAAGTTCATGAATTTATCACTGCTGAAGTGAAAGCCATCCTCTCTTGGGGAATGCTGCTTTTTAGTTAGCTTTGCAACAGTATCAAAAATAAATTTTGGATTGTTCTTATTTTCCTCGATTAAGTTGGAAAAGTAGGATGATCGAGCAGCAGTGAGGGCTCTTCGGTACTGCACGGTACTGTCTTTCCAAGCTAGTCGGAAGACTTCCAGTTTGGTGTGGCGCCATTTCCGTTCCAATTTCCTGGAAGCTTGCTTCAAAGCTCGGGTATTTTCTGTATACCAGGGAGCTAGTTTCTTATGACAAATGTTTTTCGTTTTTAGGGGTGCAACTGCATCTAGGGTATTGCGCAAGGTTAAATTGAGTTCCTCAGTTAAGTGGTTAACTGATTTTTGTCCTCTGACGTCCTTGGGTAGGCAGAAGGAGTCTGGAAGGGCATCAATGAATTTTTGTGTTGTCTGAGAATTTATAGCACGACTTTTGATGCTCCTTGGTTGGGGTCTGAGCAGATTATTTGTTGCGATTGCAAACGTAATAAAATGGTGGTCCGATAGTCCAGGATTTTGTGGAAAAACATTAAGATCTACAACATTTATTCCATGGGACAAAACTAGGTCCAGAGTATGACTGTGGCAGTGAGTAGGTCCAGAGACATGTTGGACAAAACCCACTGAGTCGATAATGGCTCCGAAAGACTTTTGGAGTGGGTCTGTGGACTTCTCCATGTGAATATTAAAATCACCAAAAATTAGAATATGATCTGCTATGACTACAAGGTCTGATAGGAATTCAGGAAACTCAGAGAGGAACGCTGTATATGGCCCAGGAGGCCTGTAAACAGTAGCTATAAAAAGTGATTGAGTAGGCTGCATAGATTTCATGACTAGAAGCTCAAAAGATGAAAACGCCATTTTCTTTTTTGTAAATTGAAATTTGCTATCGTAAATGTTAGCAACACCTCCGCCTTTGCGGGATGCACGGGGAATATGGTCACTAGTGTAACCAGGAGGTGAGGCCTCATTTAACACAGCAAATTCATCAGGCTTAAGCCATGTTTCAGTCAGGCCAATCACATCAAGATTATGATCAGTGATTAGTTCATTGACTATGACTGCCTTTGAAGTGAGGGATCTAACATTAAGTAACCCTATTTTGAGATGTGAGGTATCACGATCTCTTTCAATAATGGCAGGAATGGAGGAGGTCTTTATCCTAATAAGATTGCTAGGGTGAACACCGCCATGTTTAGTTTTGCCCAACCTAGATCGAGGCACAGACACAGTCTCAATGGGTATGGCTGAGCTGACTACACTGACTGTGCTATTGGCAGACTCCACTAAGCTGGCAGGTTGGCTAACAGCCTGCTGCCTGGCCTGCACCCTATTTCACTGTGGGGCTAGAGGAGTTAGAGCCCTATCTATGTTGGTAGATAAGAGGAGAGCACCCCTCCAGCTAGGATGGAGTCCGTCACTCCTCAGCAGGTCAGGCTTGGTCCTGTTTGTGGGTGAGTCCCAGAAAGAGGGCCAATTATCCACAAATGTTATCTTTTGGGAGGGGCAGAAAACAGTTTTCAACCAGCGATTAAGTGCTGAGACTCTGCTGTAGAGCTCGTCACTTCCCCTAACTGGGAGGGGGCCAGAGACAATTACTCGATGCCGACACATCTTTCTAGCTGATTTACACGCTGAAGCTATGTTGCACTTGGTGACCTCTGACTGTTTCATCCTAACATCGTTGGTGCCGACGTGGATAACAATATCTCTATACTCTCTACACTCGCCAGTTTTAGCTTTAGCCAGCACCATCTTTAGATTAGCCTTAACGTCGGTAGCCCTGCCCCCTGGTAAACAGTGTATGATCGCTGGGTGATTCGTTTTAAGTCTAATACTGCGGGTAATGGAGTCGCCAATGACTAGGGTTTTCAATTTGTCAGAGCTAATGGTGGGAGCCTTCGGAGTCTCAGACCCCGTAACGGGAGGAGTAGAGACTAGAGAAGACTCAGACTCAGACTCGCTACATAATGGGGAAAACCGGTTGAAGGTTTCTGTCGGCTGAATGAGCGACACCGGTTGAGCATTCCAACAGTATTTCCCTCCAGAAGCCATGAGAAAGTTGTCCGGCTGCGGGGACTGTGCGGGGGGATTTATACTAACGTTACTGTCTGTACTTACTGGTGGCACAGACGCTGTTTCTTCCTTTCCTACACTGATATTACCCTTGCCTAACGATTGCGTCTGAAGCTGGGCTTGTAGCACAGCTATTCTCGCCGTAAGGCGAGAATTCTCCTGTATATTATGAGTACAGCGACTGCAATTAGAAGACATCATGTTAATGTTACTACTTAGCTTCGGCTGTTGAAGATGTTGATGAACCATGTCCAGATAAAGCGTCCGGAGTGAAAAAGTTGAATAAGGGAAAAAAGTTGCGATGGAAAAAAGGAAAATAACGTAAAGTTGGCAGCTAAAACGCACAGGAAAATGACTCTTCTGTCTCGGGATAAACGTCCGGGGTGAAAAAGTTTAACGAAAAAAGATGAGTGAGGACAAAACTAAAAAGTTGGTAAATTTGTTGAACACAGAGATTGATTAAACGTTTATTAAAAGTAAAACGTGAATAGTTTGGCAGGTAGCCAAGTAGCAACAAACAGCACAGCAGTACGGAGACAATGTGGAAGCGAGACGGAAGTCTACCTCCAGATACACATACATGGGAAAGAAATTCACGGCAAATTTAGCAAATTTGTACATTTTTTTTTTAGGAAGAAAGTGCTTTCCTTAAATGTAAGCCCTTACCATTGCTGTACCTGAGGTATCTGGTTGATCTTTTTGGACTGTGGGGGGCTCCACCTCTGAATTTGGGAATTTCTAGATACACAGGTGTTTTTCATTCACAAGGAGGGCGAAACCAAACAATTGGTAACTAAAGTTTTCTTTAAGGAAACAGATAGACATGCCCTCCTTCACAAATCCAGTTTCCATCCAAAACACACATATAGGGGTTTGATCAAATCACAACTGATACGTTGCCACAGAATCTGTAGTTTCCCTGGGGATATAGAGGAGGAATCTGTAGTTTCCCTGGGGATATAGAGGAGGCCACAATAATCCTCTTCTCAGCCTTAAGGCCCAGGGGCTACTCCAGGCGGTTCCTGAGAGAGGTTAAGGCCGAGGTCAATCAGACCCAGGGGCTACTCCAGGCGGTTCCTGAGAGAGGTTAAGGCTGAGGTCAATCAGGCCCAGGGGCTACTTCAGGCGGTTCCTGAGAGAGGTTAAGGCTGAGGTCAATCAGACCCATGGGCTACTCCAGGCGGTTCCTGAGAGAGGTTAAGGCTGTGGTCAATCAGACCCAGGGGCTACTCCAGGTGGTTCCTGAGAGAGGTTAAGGCTGTGGTCAAACAGACCCAGGGGCTACTCCAGGCGGTTCCTGAGAGAGGTTAAGGCTGAGGCCAATCAGACCCAGGGGCTACTCCAGGCGGTTCCTGAGAGAGGTTAAGGCTGAGGCCAATCAGACCTTCCAGACCCATGGAACATAGAAGGTAGAGAGGGATAACTGGTTCATACTGTAGAAGGTAGAGGGGGATAACTGGTTCATACTGTAGAAGGTAGAGGGGGATAACTGGTTCATACTGTAGAAGGTAGAGGGGGATAACTGGTTCATACTGTAGAAGGTAGAGGGGGATAACTGGTTCATACTGTAGAAGGTAGAGGGGGATAACTGGTTCATACTGTAGAAGGTAGAGGGGGATAACTGGTTCATACTGTAGAAGGTAGAGGGGGATAACTGGTTCATACTGTAGAAGGTAGAGGGGGATAACTGTGGTTCATACTGTAGAAGGTAGAGGGGGATAACTGGTTCATACTGTAGAAGGTAGAGGGGGATAACTGGATCATACTGTAGAAGGTAGAGGGGGATAACTGGATCATACTGTAGAAGGTAGAGGGGGATAACTGGTTCATACTGTAGAAGGTAGAGGGGGATAACTGGTTCATACTGTAGAAGGTAGAGGGGGATAACTGGTTCATACTGTAGAAGGTAGAGGGGGATAACTGTGGTTCATACTGTAGAAGGTAGAGAGGGATAACTGGTTCATACTGTAGAAGGTAGAGGGGGATAACTGGTTCATACTGTAGAAGGTAGAGGGGGATAACTGGTTCATACTGTAGAAGGTAGAGGGGGATAACTGGTTCATACTGTAGAAGGTAGAGGGGGATAACTGGATCATACTGTAGAAGGTAGAGGGGGATAACTGGTTCATACTGTAGAAGGTAGAGGGGGATAACTGGTTCATACTGTAGAAGGTAGAGGGGGATAACTGGTTCATACTGTAGAAGGTAGAGGGGGATAACTGGTTCATACTGTAGAAGGTAGAGGGGGATAACTGGTTCATACTGTAGAAGGTAGAGGGGGATAACTGGTTCATACTGTAGAAGGTAGAGGGGGATAACTGGTTCATACTGTAGAAGGTAGAGGGGGATAACTGTGGTTCATACTGTAGAAGGTAGAGGGGGATAACTGGTTCATACTGTAGAAGGTAGAGGGGGATAACTGGTTCATACTGTAGAAGGTAAAGGGGGATAGCTGTGGTTCATACTGTAGAAGGTAGAGGGGGATAACTGGTTCATACTGTAGAAGGTAGAGGGGGATAACTGTGGTTCATACTGTAGAAGGTAGAGGGGGATAGCTGTGGTTCATACTGTAGAAGGTAGAGGGGGATAACTGGTTCATACTGTAGAAGGTAGAGGGGGATAACTGTGGTTCATACTGTAGAAGGTAGAGGGGGATAACTGGTTCATACTGTAGAAGGTAGAGGGGGATAACTGGTTCATACTGTAGAAGGTAGAGGGGGATAACTGGTTCATACTGTAGAAGGTAGAGGGGGATAACTGGTTCATACTGTAGAAGGTAGAGGGGGATAACTGGTTCATACTGTAGAAGGTAGAGGGGGATAACTGGTTCGTACTGTAGAAGGTAGAGGGGGATAACTGGTTCATACTGTAGAAGGTAGAGAGGGATAACTGGTTCATACTGTAGAAGGTAGAGGGGGATAACTGGTTCATACTGTAGAAGGTAGAGGGGGATAACTGGTTCATACTATAGAAGGTAGAGGGGGATAACTGGTTCATACTGTAGAAGGTAGAGGGGGATAACTGGATCATACTGTAGAAGGTAGAGGGGGATAACTGGTTCATACTGTAGAAGGTAGAGGGGGATAACTGGTTCGTACTGTAGAAGGTAGAGGGGGATAACTGGTTCATACTGTAGAAGGTAGAGAGGGATAACTGGTTCATACTGTAGAAGGTAGAGGGGGATAACTGGTTCATACTGTAGAAGGTAGAGGGGGATAACTGGTTCATACTGTAGAAGGTAGAGGGGGATAACTGGTTCATACTATAGAAGGTAGAGGGGGATAACTGGTTCATACTGTAGAAGGTAGAGGGGGATAACTGGATCATACTGTAGAAGGTAGAGGGGGATAACTGGTTCGTACTGTAGAAGGTAGAGGGGGATAACTGGTTCATACTGTAGAAGATAGAGGGGGATAACTGTGGTTCATACTGTAGAGGGTAGAGGGGGATAACTGGTTCATACTGTAGAAGGTAGAGGGGGATAACTGTGGTTCATACTGTAGAAGGTAGAGGGGGATAACTGTGGTTCATACTGTAGAAGGTAGAGGGGGATAACTGGTTCATACTGTAGAAGGTAGAGGGGGATAACTGCCCTGTGGTTCCATTCGTGGGTTCTTATTCTCAGGCTCTGGTGGGGTTCAACTCTGAACTCATTTTCAACAGCCTCAGAATGATTGTGGGGCTTTGATTCAGGGTGATCTCAGCCTATAGGAGGAATAAAAGCCTGAAGGACATCCTAGTCCATTCAAGCCTGACTAAGATGAAACGGGTACAGAATAAACACTTTACCCAAACACAGTTTCTATCCAATAGGCATTCAGGCTCGGGGGCTCCAATCAGGCATGAAGTCCAACTGGATACTGGTCATGTGGTTTATGTGATTGAGTGCCTTGTTTGTCATAAACTCTATATTTACTTGGCTTATCGCTCTCTAGCGACTCGTTGTGGCAGGCTGGGCGCCTGCAGGCTGACCTCTGACACATTGGTGCGGCTGGCTTCTGGGTTAAGTGGGCGGGTGTTAAGAAGTGCGGTTCGGCGGGTCATGTTTCGGAGGACGCATGACTCAACCTTCGCCTCGCGAGCCCGTTGGGGAGTTGCAGCGATGAGACAAGATCGAAAAAGGGGGTAAAATAAATTACAAAAAAATAAAATAATAAAAAATGGAGTGAATATTTCTAGGAATTGAATTCTTCCTCCCCCATCCCATATATTCCCTCTGTTTGAAGCACTTCTGATTCATTGTTCTTTCACCTTTCCAACAAGTCAGTTTGTCAAATGTCTGCCCTGCTTGAGCTGCTGTTAGTGCTGTTATTGTGAAGTGGAAACGTCTAGGAGCAACAACGGCTCAATCACGAAGTGGTAGGCCACACAAGTTCACAGAACGGGACCGCCGAATGATGAAGCGCGTAAAAATCGTCTGTCCTTGGTTACAACACTCACTACCGAGTTCCAAACTGCCTCTGGAAGCAACGTCAGCACAAGAACTGTTTGTCGGGAGCTTCATGGAACGGGTTTCCTGTAGCTGAGTTGGTAGAGCATGGCGCTTGCAACGCCAGGGTTGTGGGTTCGATTCCCACGTGGGGCCAGTATGGAAAATGTATGCACTAACTCTAAGTCGCTCTGGATAAGAGCGTCTGCTAAATGACTGGTGTGTTTCTAAATATACATGTATAGATCTTGTAGCTATCACCAGCCTAGTATAACCCTAACCCTAGTATAACTATAACCCTAACCCTAGTATAACCCTAACCCTAGTATAACACTAACCCTAACCCTAGTATAACCCTAACCCTAGTATATAGACCTTTCCTTTTGAAGGACTGTTGTCTGGAACTATTCTAACACTAACCCTGAGGCCTGAGCCCTAACCCTAACCCTAACCTCTCTGAACCCCATGCCTAACCCTAACCCTGAGGCCTGAGCCCTAACCCTAACCTTAACCTCTCTGAACCCCATGCCTAACCCTAACCACCCCTGAGGCCTGAGCCCTAACCCTAACCTTAACCTCTCTGAACCCCATGCCTAACCCTAACCACCCCTGAGACCTGAGCCCTAACCCAACCCCTAACCCTAACCT
This sequence comes from Coregonus lavaretus, assembly GCF_964263955.1. Lineage (NCBI taxonomy): Eukaryota > Metazoa > Chordata > Actinopteri > Salmoniformes > Salmonidae > Coregonus > Coregonus lavaretus. The sequence continues at coordinate 7,070 of NW_028159880.1, read as the reverse complement.
CTCTGAACCCCATGCCTAACCCTAACCACCCCAGAGACCTGAGCCCTAACCCAACCCCTAACCTTAACCTCTCTGAACCCCATGCCTAACCCTAACCACCCCTGAGACCTGAGCCCTATCCCAAACCTCTCTGAACCTCATACCTAACCTTAACCATTCCTGAGGCCTGAGCCCTAACCTTAACCTCTCTCTTTCTCCTCTCTTCTTCCTCTCTCCCTCCTCTTCTCTCTCTTCCTCCTCTCTCTTCCTTCTCTCTCCTTCCTCTCCTCTCTCTTCCTCCTCTCTCTTCCTCCTCTCCTCTCCTCTCCTCTCTCTTCCTCCTCTCCTCTCCTCTCTCTTCCTCCTCTCTCCCTCCTCTCCTCTCTCTTCCTCTTCTCTCCCTCCTCTCTCTTCCTTCTCTCTAGTGAATAGAGACAGGCTCTGTGTGTCAGTTAGTGAATAGGTAGACAGGCTCTGTGTGTCAGTTAGTGAATAGGTAGACAGGCTCTGTGTGTCAGTTAGTGAATAGGTAGACAGGCTCTGTGTGTCAGTTAGTGAATAGGTAGACAGGCTCTGTGTGTCAGTTAGTGAATAGGTAGACAGGCTCTGTGTGTCAGTTAGTGAATAGGTAGACATGCTCTGTGTGTCAGTTAGTGAATAGGTAGACAGGCTGGAAACCAGAGACATACAAGAACATGGCTCTTACATACACTTCTATTGACGCAATGACACCTTGTGTGTGTGTGTCTGTGTGTGTGTGTGTGTGTGTGTGTCTGTGTGTGTGTGTGTGTGTGTGTGTGTCTGTGTCTGTCTGTGTGTGTGTGTGTGTGTGTGTGTGTGTGTGTGTGTGTGTGTGTGTGTGTGTGTGTGTGTGTCTGTGTGTGTGTGTGTCTGTGTGTGTGTCTGTGTGTGTGTCTGTGTGTCTGTGTGTGTGTCTGTGTGGCGCAGTGGTCTAAGGCACTGCATCGCAGTGCTAACTGTGCCACTAGAGATCCTGGTTCGAATCCAGGCTCTGTCGCAGCCGGCCGCGACCGGGAGACTCATGGGCGGTGCACAATTGGCCCAGCGTCGTCCAGGGTAGGGGAGGGAATGGCCGGCAGGGACAGAGTTGATAGAGCATGGCGTTTGCAACGCCAGGGTTGTGGGTTCGATTCCCACGGGGGGCCAGTATAAAAAAAATATTTATTCACTAACTGTAAGTCGCTCTGGATAAGAGCGTCTGCTAAATGACTGAAATGTAAATGTTAAAAATGTCTGTGTGTGTTTATTGATAGTCTCCATGTTTTTAGTAGAAGGAAGTGAAATGAACACTCATCTTGCCAGTATCACCATGGTTACAGACTCAGAGTTGTTCCCACCCCACCTCCACACATTAAGAATGTCACAGCTCCTCGCTCTCCAATATTAGAACTCCCAGATGGTTCTGGTTCTAGAATTGGAACATTCCCCTTCTGAGTGAATCCAAAAACACGTCACAACTGAATGATATAATAATAATAATAATGAGTGAAATCTTTCTATTTTAAGCATTATAAAATACGGATGTCCTCGTCAGCTATTCTTCATAGATCCAAGCGGGTTTCAGTCCTTTTATCTCGTTGACGGTTTGGGGTGTTTTCTGACGTGACACCTGTCAAGAGGAAAGCCTGTAAATGTCGCATATTGTGCGTTAATAGTTGAGCTAAGCGCGGCTTGTATGGTCTCCTCCCGACAATTTGATTGGCTAGTGTCATTAAAAGACTTTGACTGGGCAGGGCTGTTATCACTCCATCTGTCACTCTCTCTGCACTCTGTCGGGGTAGTGGGAAGACAGGTTGTCACCTCTTTTGTTTCACCGTAACGTGACGGCTGTTGCGATATGAACAGGCAACATGCAGCGTGGTTATGTGGAGGGTAGTTGTTAGCTTGCTGCTGAGTTGGGCTTTTAATGTAACGTTTTAATAGACCTGTCCTATATGCAGCTTTAGACAAATAGCCGTGTCTAATAAATGCAGGACCTTCGTATCTAGTCAGTCAAACTGTGAATTGATTGACTGTAACTAACTCAGTTGTGTAACAAGCTCCGTGGAGAGCGAATCCGGAAATCCATGATGATCTCAAAACTGATCTCGCATCAGCTCGAGAGTGCATATTCAATAATTGGGACTTTGGGCTCATTCTAAGCACCATTTGGTTGCCTTTATACAATATCTGTCCCCGGGTGGACCAAACCGGAGTTGTATAAGCATTACCATTTACACAACGTTATCTTGCCTTCGTTCTATATTAATGCGGGTGATTGTTAAGTTCGAGTTTGCAGGGTAACTGTTCAATTGGGTTTTAATTAACTGAGTCCACGCAGTCAATAAATGGATTCCAAAATCACCTGAGCCAATAAAATCCTCACGCACCCTGTGGCCGTAGTCTATCTGTCGAGGAGAGAGAGGGAGACCCGCCGATGGGGAGTACTGTCGCATTATGACGCATTAAACAGATTCAGGATTCTTTCTCCTTTGCATATTTCTACATATTTCCACCGGGGAGACGAATGATACGGAAAGCTATGCAATATTCTCATGACACACAGCAGTCTCAATGGTTTACGAGTCAGATCAGGTGTTTTAAAAAAACAAAATAATGTGCATGTTTAGTTCGGCTGGCCGACTGTAATGCATTGCTTCCAGTTTGACACACCATTCAGAGCTAGATGTATGTGGGTCCATGCATCTCCTTCTAATGGTATGAAGCATTCTGCAGATAAAACTGAGCGCTGCTCCCCTCCCCTTCTCTCTCTCTAACACACATTACCATCTGCGCTTCCCTGCAGCGTGTTGCATGTCCAGTACGCTGCCTATGGTGCTGAGCTGCAGCCAAACGGCACTGGCTGTGAAGACAGACATCATGCAAACAGACTGCCATTCAAACCAAGATCGGGGCTCATTCAACTAAATGCATATTGTCATTACAGCAGTTTACTATTTAATGGCAGTTTACTTGGAGTGCTAAGGGAGAATATGTTCTGTTTTTCTTCCACCACAGTCTCACATACCTGCAGCAGATCCATTTTACATTTACATTTTAGTCATTTAGCAGACGCTCTTATCCAGAGCGACTTACAGGAGCAATTAGGGTTAAGTGCCTTGCTTAAGGCCACATCAACAGATTTTTCACCTAGTCGGCTCGGGGGATTAGAACCAGCGACCTTTCGGTTACTGGCACAACGCTCTTAACCACTAAGCTATCTATCTGCCGCCCCACCAATCCCATTATAGTCCACTGTCCTGTTTCAACTGCGCCACTGCGCGCGCACACACACACACACGCACGCACACACACACACACGCACGCACACACACACACACACGCCCGGTGATGCTCATAATAACATGCAGGTGATTCATTCCTGTTGACCAGATGCTAATTATAAGGGGGGGGACAGATGTTGATTATTATTCATGTTTCATTGAACATCATTAGGCGTAGCATCAAGTGTTGTGTAACTTTGTGTTTGTATCTGTGTTGCATCTCATGGAGGGGAAGCGGAATGTGTGTTTCGTCCTCTAAATGGGCATCATTACTGTTCACCTGCATTCAAACAGACAGTGGCACCGCATTCAAACAGATAGTAGCACCGCATTCAAACAGACAGTAGCACGCCCTTCAAAGCGACGTGTCGGTTAACCTGCTATGTGTTGTGTAACCACTCTCTCTCTGCTCCGGGTTTCAGCACAGAACACAGATCTTCAAGAGAATCCCCTCTTCTACGTCACGCACCCGTGTGTCCTTATAAGGCAGGGGGATACCCTGCGTCATATCCTCTGTCCATGTTTGGGCATGATTCTACGCAGCGGGGGAATCCTCACGGACGTCGAACCAATGGCGGGAGGAGGGGTTACCTAGCAGCCAGAAAAGTATAAAACGGAGAGGTGCAGAGCAACCGTTATCGTTCAGACACATCCTAACGGAATACAGCAAGCATACAGCGGAGGACTTATCTTCACCACTCCTCACCACTTCAAGGGAATCCCCACATTTAATTGAATACTAATTTGATTATCTGTTTGTAGATTGATCAATCACTTAATTGATTGGTCGGTTAATTACCTCTGGACCTGCTCTTAATAACGGAAATTAGCAACGTTTTCCCTCTCGTTTTACCGAGACCTTACCGGATCCGTTAACATGCTGTTCACAGAAGAAGATATCTTCATGTCAGAGTTTGAGGATGCTTGCAGCGCCTGGGTGGACAGTGTCAGCTCAAGCAGCGACGGTACAGACTCTGATATCGGATCTCCCGCACAACAAGGTGGGTTTCTCTCTAGATTCTAACCCCATGACTACAAGGATCAATAAATAAATATGTATGTAATATGTATATAAATGCATTATGGATAACATTTTAATACATAAATCATTAAGACTGCATATGTATTCTCAATTGTTTTGTAGGCTATAATAAAATGTGTAAAATAATATGTTACTTATGTAATCCAATGCAGCTAGATGTTCCTCGTCGCCCACTGCTTGCTGCCTGTGCTAATGTAGCCTACCAGTTTATGTAATGATAATAACCATAGTTGTGTTGTCTCTCTCCAGGTTGTGTGCTATCCCCGGGGACCGACGGGTCCGACTCGGATTTCTTCTCCGACCTGAATGACTGTTCCTCAGACACCCTGTCCCCTCCTGTTGCCTACACCGGGAGCTTCTACACGGAGCCGTTACCGGGGACGGTACCACCCTGCAGCACAGAAGCCCTGCTCAACATGATCACGGAGATAGTTGGGATCTGCACGGTGGAGGACCAGGCAACCAGCGGGATTCCCTCTGCCTCCCTCCCCGCCTCTGCCTTACCCTGCTCGGCCACGAGCGTTGCCTCTCCCCTGCTTTCCTCTCCCTCCGTGGAGTCTTCCCTACCCTCCAGCGGCTACTGCAGCCAGGCTCTGACCGAGATTCCTTCTCCTTCCGCCGGGGTGGACATCATTCAGACTCCCCCCGCTGCCCCTGTGGTGGTCAAGAACGAGTTCAACAGCAACTGCCACGGCTGCGACAACGACCACTTCTCCCACTCCGGTCAGGATGCCTTCCCCCCGGGCAGCTTGGAGCAGCTGTTCCCGCTGTCTGGTCTGTCTCTGGATCACCAGGTGGACGTAAAGGAGCTGCTGGACTCTCTGCTGCTGACTGACATTAAGACAGAGCGTGACATCAAACAGGAGCCGTGCCAAATGGGAGACTGGGCTCAGAATTACTCTGTACCTGTTAACGGGAGCTACGTCAACAACAGCTTTCTGGTCAAACCGGAGCCTCTGCAGTTACAGACTGTGGCCTCAGGGCAGCAGCAGCTGGGCGCTTGCAGTGACCCGGCCGCCTTCACCTCCTCTCTGTCCTCCTCCTCCCTGGATGCCTTCCTCTCCTCCCTGCTGCCCGGCGTGTTCCCGAGGAGTAGGGGCGTGCACGCCACCACAGGAGGGAGTAAAGCAATGGCCCGCTCTAGTACCGGGGCCGTGAAGGTGAAACCGTTCCCGTGTCCAATAACTGGCTGTGAGAGGCGTTTCTCGCGCTCAGACGAGCTCAACCGCCACGTGCGCATTCACACGGGCCACAAGCCGTTCCAGTGCGCAATCTGCCTGCGCAGCTTCAGCAGGAGCGACCACCTGACCACGCACACGCGCACGCACACTGGGGAGAAACCTTTCTCGTGCGAGGTGTGCGGGAAGCGGTTCGCGCGCAGCGACGAGAGGAAGAGGCACGGGCGCGTGCACGTGAAGCAGCAGCTGAAAGCTCAGATGATGGCGGCCTATAACCTGGCCTTCCCCGGCGGAGTCTGAACGGAACTCTAAAGCTGGCCTCACGGCGCTGAGTTTTAAACCTGCTCTTTAGAAGGCTTCGGTTGTTCTCCTGGCTTTGGTTGGTTCCTGTCATGCCTGATAACGTTGGCTGTTGGCCCAGTTCAGTTGGGAAGGGTTGACTTCAAAACGGCCATCGGTTGAAAAGTGGTGGAAAAGTTTCAACGGGAGAAAGAAAAGAATGTGGTCTTGTCGGTTGGAACATGGAACTATTTTAGAACGTCTGAACGTTCTCTTTGACATGGAACATGGAACTATTTTAGAACGTCTGAACGTTCTCTTTGACATGGAACATGGAACTATTTTAGAACGTCTGAACGTTCTCTTTGACATGGAACATGGAACTATTTTAGAACGTCTGAACGTTCTCTTTGACATTCTATCTAGCTGTGTGACTGTAGGCTATCTGTTGTGTAAATAGACAGAAAACCTTTTCCACGAGAGGATGAGTTGGTTTCAGCGCCTCTGTGAGTGGACAGCTCCTTGTCTATCTGAAACACACAGCCCTTGTTTTGTCACTCGACAGTTCCGATTGTAAACTGGTACAGTTTTCAGAGGTTTTGTGCAACATTGCATGATATCGTTTTACATTGATGTGTTAATGTGTATCTTATTATATACATCTCTAATGTAGGAGTTGGAAATGTCACTTTTCTCTGTGTTGAATCACATTTCTAGCCTTGATATTTACTATATAGGCCTATATTTTATCATTCGAAATATATATTTGAAATCTTCCTAACCAAAACATTATTTATATTCAATTCTCTCAATTGTATATTTCTACCTGTGTATATATATATTTCTATTTCAAAAGTCCTCTTTCCTGTGATAAACTCTATATTTAAACTCTATATTTAAACTCTATATTTAAACTCTATATTTAAACTCTATATTTTTGGAAACTTCTACTACGTTGTGCCACGAGAACCTTTAACGGTCACAGATGTATGATGTCACTTTTCTAACCGACAGATTGTAACAGCTGACGCTGTGTTACGCGGGGGTTAGGTGGCTCGTGGCTGCTCTGATACCGGTGATAACGGTAATTGACGGTAATTAACGGGGGGTCTTGGAGTTTGATGTAGTTCTACATTCATACAAGACTCACTGGGAAAACAATAGTCAACATTGTAGTTGATGAACCAAGTAGCACACATTGCTGTGCGTTTACCTACAGCTAGTTTAACTGCAAACTATTCTCTTGTTGAGGCATGAAAGCAGCTCTGTTTCTGTTTAAACGGAAGACCTTGTGTTATTTTGTTGCAT
>NW_028159881.1:0-11618 GCF_964263955.1 Coregonus lavaretus | reverse complement strand
CTCTCTCTCTCTCTTCACTCTCTCTCTTTCTCTATCCTCATCTACCTCTCTTCTCTCTCTACATCTCTTCTCTCCCTGTCTCTCTCTCTCTCTCTGTCCTCACACTACCTCTATTCTTACTGTGAAATGAAACAATGTTTAATAGTAGTGACGACAACAGGCCTAGAATAAAAATATTGTTAAGTTGTATTAATATAGCAGAACTAGTAAACATGATTTATGTGGTATTAGTGTCATGGCAGTACTGTTGTCACTGATAGTAATACGGTGTGTGTGTGTGTGTGTGTGTGTGTGTGTGTGTGTGTGTGTGTGTGTGTGTGTGTGTGTGTGTGTGTGTGTGTGTGTGTGTGTGGGTGTGTGTGTCTGTGTGTGTGTGCGCGCGTGTGTGTGTGTGGGTGGGTGGGTGGGTGTGTATGTGTGTGTGTCAAATCAAATGTTATTTGTCACATGCTTTGTAAACAAAAGCGGTAGACTAACAGTGAAATGTTTACTTCTGGGCCCTTCCAAACAATGCACAGACAAAACAAGATAAATAATATAAAAAGAAATAACACAAGGAATAAATACACAATGATAACTTAGTACATGTACATGGGGTACCAGTACCGAGTCGATGTGCAGGGGTATGAGGAAATTGAGTTAGATATTTACATATAGGTAATGATAAAGTGACTGGTCAACAGGATAGATAATAAATAGTAGCAGCAGTGTATGTGATGAGTCAAAAGAGATCAATGCAGACAGTCCGGGTAGCTATTGGTTAACTATTTAACTAACTATTTAGCAGTCTTATGGCTTGAGGGTAGAAGCTGTTTAGGGTCCGGTTGGTTCCTGACTTGGTGCATTGGTACCGTTTGCCGTGCGGTAGCAGAGACAATCTATTACTTGGGTGGCTAGCGTCTTTGCCAATTTTTAGGGCCTTCCTCTGACACCGCCTGGTATAGAGGTCCTGGATGGCAGGGAGCTCGGCCCCACACACTACCCTCTGAAGAGCCTTGCGGTCGGATGCCAAGCAGATGCCATGCCAAGTGGTGATGCAGCCAGTCAAGATGTGTTCAATTGTGCAGTTGTATAACTTTTTGAGGATCTGAGGGCCAATGCCAAATCTTTTCAGCATCCTGAGGGGGAAGAGGCGTTGTCAAGCCCTCTTCACGACTGTGTTGGTGTGTGTGGACCATGATAGATCCTTAGTGATGTGGACACCGAGGAACTTGAAGCTCTCAACCTGCTCTACTACAGCCCCGTCGATGTGGATGGGGTGTGCTCGTCCCTCCATTTCCTGTAGTCCACGATCAGCTCCTGTGCCTTGCTGACGTTGAGGGAGACGTTGTTGTCCTGGAACCACACTGCCAGGTCTCCGACCTCCTCCTTATAGGCTGTCTCATCGTTGTCGGTGATCAGGTCTACCACCTATGTGTGAACGGCAAACTTAATGATGGTGTTGGAGTCGTGCATGGCCATGCAGTCGTGGGTGAACAGGGAGTACAGGAGGAGACTAAGCATGCACCCCTGAGGGGCCCCGTGTTGATGGTCAGCATTGTGGATGTGTTGTTGCCTACCCTCACCACCTGGGGGGCGGCCTGTCAGGAAGTCCATGATCCAGCTGCAGAGGAGGGGTGTTTAATCCCAGGATCCTTAGTTTAGTGATGAGCTTGGAGGGCATTATGGTGTTGAACACTGAGCTGTAGTCAATAAACAGCATTCTCACGTAGGTGTTCCTTTTGTCCAGGTGAGAGAGGGCAGTGTGGAGTGCAATAGAGATTGCGCCATCTGTGGATCAGTTGGGGCAGTATGCGAATTGGAGTGGGTCCAGGGTGTCTGGGATGATGGTATTGATTTGAGCCATGACCAGCCTTTCATGCATTTCATGGCTACAGATGTGAGTGCTACGGGGCGATAGTCTTTTAGACAGGTTACCTTGACATTCTTGGGAAAAGTGACTATGGTGGTCTGCTTGAAACATGTAGGTATTACAGACTGAGTCAGGGAGAGGTTGAAAATGACAGTGAAGACACTTGCCAGCTGGTTAGCGACTGCTCTGAGTACGCGTCCTCGTCCTGGTAATCCGTTTGGCCCTGCAGCCTTGTGAATGTTAACCCGTTTAAAGGTCTTACTCACATCGGCTACAGAGAGCGGGATCACACAGTCGTCCGGAACAGCTGGTGCTCTCATGCATGGTTAAGTGTTGCTAGCCTCGAAGCGAGCATAGAAGGTATTTAGCTCATCTGGTAGGCTCACGTCACTGGACAGCTCACGGCTGGGTTTCCCTTGTAATCTGTGATAGCTTGCAAGCCCTGCCACATCCGACGAATGTCAGAGCCGGTGTAGTAGGATTCGATCTTGGTCCTGTATTGACGCTTTGCTGTTTGATGGTTCGTCGTAGGGCGTAGCGGGATTTCTTATAAGCATCTGGATTAGTGTCCCACTCCTTGAAAGCGGCAGCTCTAGCCTTTAGCTCAGTGTGGATGCTGCCTGTAATCCATGGCTTCTGGTTGGGATATGTACTGTGCGTATGGTCACTTTGGGAACGATGTCTTCAATGCACTTAATAATGATGCTGGTGACTGATGTGGTAAACTCCTCAATGCCATCGGACGAATCCCGGAACATATTCCAGTCTGTGCTAGCGAAACGGTCTTGTAGTTTAGCATCCGCTTCATTGGACCACTTCCATATTGAGCACGTCACTGGTACTTCCTGTTTGAGTTTTTGCTTGTAAGCAGGAATCAGGAGGATACAGTTATTGTCAGATTTGCCAAAGGGAGGGCAAAGGAGAGCTTTGTATGCATCTCTATGTGTGGAGTAAAGGTGATGTAGAGTTTTTTCCACTCTAGTTGCACAGGTGACATGCTTGTAGAAGTGAGGTAAAACGGATTTCAGTTTTCCTGCTGTAAAGTCACCAGCCACTAGGAGCGCCGCCTCCGGATGAGCCTTTTCTTGTTCAATTATGGCCCTATACAGCTCGTTGAGCACGGTCTTAGTGCGTGTGTGTGCGTGCCTGCTTCCATGCGTAACTGTGTGGGTGTTTGCGTGACTCACATGGCACTCATGTCCCTCCCTCAGGTTGTATGTGAGGTCCAGCTGGATGTCTTGTACAAAGCGGCTGGTGTACTCTGGGTAGAGATCCAGTACCTGGTACAGACCACTCAGGTTGATACACTGCAGGTCACAGTAGGTTAGAGCCTTCACATCCGCGTTGGTCTTTATCACCCGGTCATCTACAGACATGTTGGCCCCGATCAGGTCACCCTTACCTGGGGAGGGAGAGGGAGTGGTGGAGGTTTCAGACAGAGAGTTGTAAACATAGAAATATAATTTATAGAATAGACAGACCCCTACCATGGAATTTCTAGGGCTGTACTTCTGTGTCATGTATTGTTCTTAATATACGGCCGTAAGTTACAAACACAAAACAGAATCTGATCAGTCATAGATCATAGTTAGAATACAACATCGAATATGTTTCATGTCATAAAGTGACACTATCGTTCTGTTTTTCTAGACTGTTTACTCTGCCCTCATTTTCTTGTGTGTACTGTGTTGGATGTCTGATTTGATTAGGATCTCTTTTAGTCCTCATTTAGACTAATCTTCCAAGAGTACTTAAACCTGGACCATTATGTATTTGAATTACTATTTTGTAATTTGTATTACACTGGGCTGAACTACTACTAAGATACATTCGAGAGCATTTTCTAAATATCAAATACTTTTCTATACAATTTTTAATGGCGGTTCACCATTTTGTGGCCCACTTTCACCCTGCATTGGTATCAGAAATCTGATTGCACTATGGTGTGATAAGAGTGTCTGCTAACTGAACTAAATACGCTACATGACCAAAAGTATGTGTTAGATAGATAGTTAGTTAGTTGGTTCGATAGTTAGTTAGTTCAATAGATAGATAGATGATAGATAGAGTTGGTTCAACAGTGCATTCAGAAAGTATTCAGACCCCTTCCCTTTTTCCACATTTTGTTACGTTACAGCCTTATTCTAAAATTGATTTTTGTTAAACAATTCTCATCAATCTATACACAATACCCCATAAAGACAAAGTGAAAACAGGTTTACCTTAATTACATAAGTATTTAGACCCTTTGCTGTGAGACTTGAGCTCAGGTGCATCCTGTTTCCATTGATCATCCTTGAGATGTTTCTACAACTTGATTTGAGTCCACCTGTGGTAAATACAATTGATTGGACATGATTTGGAAAGGCACACACCTGTCTATATAAGGTCCAACAGTTGACAGTGTGTAACCGGTGTGAAATGGCTAGCTAGTTAGCGGTGCGCGCTAGTGGCATTTCAATCGGTGACGTCACTCGCTTTGAGACCTTGAAGTAGTTGTTTCCCTTGCTCTGCAAGGGCCGTGGCTTTTGTGGAGCGATGGGTAACGGCGCTTCGAGGGTGATTGTTGTCGATGTGTGCAGAGGGTCCCTGGTTCGAGCCCAGGTAGGGGCGAGGAGAGGGACGGAAGCAAAACTGTGACATTGATACTGTTGACCCGGATCACTGGTTGCTCCGGAAAAGGAGGAGGTCAAAAGGGGGGTGAGTGTAACCGGTGTGAAATGGCTAGCTAGTTAGCGGTGCGCGCTAGTGGCATTTCAATCGGTGACGTCACTCGCTCTGAGACCTTGAAGTAGTTGTTTCCCTTGCTCTGCAAGGGCTGCGGCTTTTGTGGAGCGACGGGTAACGGTGCTTCGAGGGTGACTGTTGTCGATGTGTGCAGAGGGTCCCTGGTTCGAGCCCAGGTAGGGGCGAGGAGAGGGACGGAAGCAACACTGTTACAAGTGAATGTCAGAGCAAAAACCAAGCCATGAGGTTGAGGAATTGACCGTAGAGCTCCGAGACCAGATTGTGTCGAGGCACAGATCTGGGGAAGGGTACCAAAAAATCTGCAGCATTGAAGGTCACCAAGAACACAGTGGCCTCCATCATTCTTAAATGGAAGAAGTTTGGAACCACCAAGACTCTTCCTAGAGCTGGCCGCCCGGCCAATCTGAGCAATCGGGGGAGAAGTGCCTTGGTCAGGGAGGTGACCAAGAACCCAATGGTCACTCTGACAGAGCTCCAGAGTTCCTCTGTGGAGAACCTGCCAGAAGGACAACCATCTCTGCAGCACTCCACCAATCAGCCTATATGGTAGACTCCCCAAATACAGGTGTGCCAAGCTTGTAGCGTCATACCCAAGAAGACTCGAGGCTGTAATCGCTGCCAAAGGTGCTTCAACAAAGTACTGAGTAAAGGGTCTGAATACTTATGTAAAAGTGATATTTCAGTTTTTAAAACGTTTTTTATTAGCAAACGTCTAAAAACCTGTTTTTTGTTTGTCATTCTAGGGTATTGTGTGTAGATTGATGAGGGGAAAAAACTATTTAATCAATTTTAGAATAAGGCTGTAACGTAACAAAATGTGGAAAAAGTGAAGGGGTCTGAATACTTTCCTCTCTCTCCTCTTTTCTCAATTCACTCCTACCTCCCTCACTCCCTCTCTTTCTCGTTTTTTTCTCGTTTCCTTTCCTCTCCTCCCCCTCCCCCGTGTGATGCTTTAGAGAGCTTTCACTGCTCCCAGACACTCAATGTCAGGCTGACCTTCTGCACAGTCAGCAGGAGAGCTCTGAAAAAAAGTATTGTCCCTGTCCAATACTGTATCTACACATAACACAAAGAGACACACACTCACACACACACACATACTGTACACACAAACAAACAAACAGACAAAGATTCAGTCATAGATACTTTACACAGCGACACATACACGCACACACAGTCAAACAAACACAGTCAGACACTTACTGTGCAGAGCCACACACAGACAGAGAGTCAGAGGAATTTTATCATATGAATAGGCAAAAGCCCACAAACACACACACACACACACACACATTCACACCAACTGGGGGAAAAGAAGGAGAGAGAGAGAGACAGATGAAGTGTAAGGAGCCAAATAGCTGCCAAAAGGTTGAACTTACATATTGTTAGGATGGTAAGAAAATCCCTATGTAAATTGTTAGGATGGTAAGAAAATCCCTACGTAAATTGATAGGATGGTAAGAAAATCCCTACGTAAATTGTTAGGATGGTAAGAAAATCCCTACGTAAATTGTTAGGATCGTAAGAAAATCCCTTCGTAAACTGTTAGGATCGTAAGAAAATCCCTACGTAAATTGTTAGGATGGTAAGAAAATCCCTACGTAAATTGTTAGGATCGTAAGAAAATCCCTACGTAAATTGTCAGGATGGTAAGAAAATCCCTACGTAAATTGTTAAGATGGTAAGAAAATCCCTACGTAAATTGTTAGGATGGTAAGTAAATCCCTACGTAAATTGTTAGGATGGTAAGAAAATCCCTACGTAAATTGTTAGGATGGTAAGAAAATCCCTATGTAAATTGTTAGGATCGTAAGAAAATCCCTACGTAAATTGTTAGGATCGTAAGAAAATCCCTACGTAAACAGTTAGGATCATAAGAAAATCCCTACGTAAATTGTTAGGATCGTAGAAAAAATCTCCACGTAAATTGTTGGGATGGTAAGAAAATCCCTACGTAAATGTATAGGATGGTAAGAAAATCCCTACGTAAATTGTTAGGATGGTAAGAAAAGCCCTATGTAAATTGTTAGGATGGTAAGAAAATCCCTATGTAAATCGTTAGGATGGTAAGAAAATCCCTACGTAAATTGTTAGGATGGTAAGAAAATCCCTACGTAAATTGTTAGGATCGTAAGAAAATCCCTACGTAAATTGTTAGGATCATAAGAAAAGCCCTACGTAAATTGTTAGGATGGTAAGAAAATCCCTATGTAAATCGTTAGGATGGTAAGAAAATCCCTACGTAAATTGTTAGGATGGTAAGAAAATCCCTACGTAAATTGTTAGGATGGTAAGAAAATCCCTACGTAAATTGTTAGGATGGTAAGAAAAGCCCTACGTAAATTGTTAGGATGGTAAGAAAAGCCCTACGTAAATTGTTAGGATGGTAAGAAAAGCCCTACGTAAATTGTTAGGATGGTAAGAAAAGCCCTATGTAAATTGTTAGGATGGTAAGAAAAGCCCTACGTAAATTGTTAGGATGGTAAGAAAAGCCCTACGTAAATTGTTAGGATGGTAAGAAAAGCCCTACGTAAATTGTTAGGATGGTAAGAAAAGCCATGCGTGAAACATGAAACGTAAACGTGACATTTCATCTGTGAACATACAAACACCATGTTACGATTATGGACTAACATTTTAGGCTTTAACAAATCTTGTGTTGCAATTCTGACGTACAATAATCCCTTTCAGAGTTTTGGCAGATTAATCTCACCAACAAAAAAACGTACACCAAATGGCCTGTGAGGAGTGCTACGCGAACAAGCATAACACAGTAAAAAGAGGTATCCTGAACGTTTTCAAGTTAAAAGTCTCCATTCTCTATTACTCCTCAGTTGAGTTTACTTCACATTTAGGTAGCTAATGTAATGGATTTGTTTGCCAGTGAAAGTCTAGATAGCACTAGCTGTATTATGCCTACAACAGTGAAGTTTCAGTCCGCTAGTTGTCTCTCTACAGCATGGGCATATCTCTAGGTGACGTGGACATCCCCATGCATGCACCTTATCAAAATATGACTAAATCAATATTGCACCATCCCATTCTCTGGACTCTGTCTGCAATCATAACCAGTAGTATTAGTATCTACCAGGAATAATGAAACATAGAATAATAATAGATGTTTGGTGAATCTATGAATTATGTATGACCACTGGAGTCTTTGCCACTCAAAATATTTTTTTATAGAATAATTTGAAATGTATTTAATCACTCAAAATCTTGTCAAATCATATTCTGTAGGAGTGGTTAATATGAATGTAAAATAATTTGACATTACTTGAATCGGGTCATGAACATATGGACTTTGAAAGAAGTAAAACGTAGGCTGTCTGGCATAAGCTTATTCCCACACTTTACAATAACTCTGTTGCAGTGGTCTTAGGTAGTCCTCGTATAGGCTATTCCCTCCATCGCGACACTGCTGCCCAGTTGAAGAGCTTGTGATCTCCATGCAGCACCACAGCACCATGCGCCTTCGGAAAAGCATCCCTCAGCCTCAGAAGATGCCCTTCTGGAGGCATGCAGCCATAGAGTCATTATACCCTAATGTAGGCCTATTTGCCTACTAGCCAAATAAAGTGCAGAGCATGCAT
This sequence comes from Coregonus lavaretus, assembly GCF_964263955.1. Lineage (NCBI taxonomy): Eukaryota > Metazoa > Chordata > Actinopteri > Salmoniformes > Salmonidae > Coregonus > Coregonus lavaretus. The sequence goes on along the minus strand of NW_028159881.1, from coordinate 3,425 downwards.
GATGCGTGCAACTCGTCATTCCAACATATTTGAACATTTAATTCATCCTTCATTCAGGTCAGTCAGTCAGTCTGTCATCCATTCTGTCATTTGTCTGAGTTGCAATAGAACAGTCTTATCCATTTTTTTTATTGAAATGTGTGTATTCAAAATTATAAAAATTATCCAAAGTTCTTTAGCCTATCACTTTAATAATTCTATGTTTAATTTAGGCCTATCCAAATAAAAATAAAAATCATTTAGGGTACTGGTGTCTTGCGGAATAATTGTAGAACTCTATTTGTGTTTTATACGTGTGTTTATTATAGGCCTCCCCTTAAAAAGAGACCCTAGCTCACAGGCCTCTAAATATAGACAACAAAATAGTTGAAGAAGCACATGCAGTGGCTGATGGGGAAAACAGATCTGGCACTAAGAATAGTCTATTGATGGTCTTGACCATTTGGGACCCCTTGGCTATTTCACTCAGGACAGGTTATAGCCAAGACTTAATCAATATTTCATTTTTTGTCTCATTTATTGATATGGATATAGCCTCTGCGTGATAGGGTTGTGCAACGCAAATGGCTATAACAAGCCTACATACAGAGTGGAATTCTCAAAAAAATAAAAAATAATAATGTATGCACTCACTAACTGTAAGTCGCTCTGGATACAGTGGGGGAAAAAAGTATTTAGTCAGCCACCAATTGTGCAAGTTCTCCCACTTAAAAAGATGAGAGAGGCCTGTAATTTTCATCATAGGTACACGTCAACTATGACAGACAAAATGAGAAAAACAATTCCAGAAAATCACATTGTAGGATTTTTTATGAATTTATTTGCAAATTATGGTGGAAAATAAGTATTTGGTCAATAACAAAAGTTTCTCAATACTTTGTTATATACCCTTTGTTGGCAATGACACAGGTCAAACGTTTTCTGTAAGTCTTCACAAGGTTTTCACACACTGTTGCTGGTATTTTGGCCCATTCCTCCATGCAGATCTCCTCTAGAGCAGTGATGTTTTGGGGCTGTCGCTGGGCAACACGGACTTTCAACTCCCTCCAAAGATTTTCTATGGGGTTGAGATCTGGAGACTGGCTAGGCCACTCCAAGACCTTGAAATGCTTCTTACGAAGCCACTCCTTCGTTGCCCGGGTGGTGTGTTTGGGATCATTGTCATGCTGAAAGACCCAGCCACGTTTCATCTTCAATGCCCTTGCTGATGGAAGGAGGTTTTCACTCGAAATCACACGATACATGGCCCCATTCATTCTTTCCTTTACACGGATCAGTCGTCCTGGTCCCTTTGCAGAAAACAGCCCCAAAGCATGATGTTTCCACCCCCATGCTTCACAGTAGGTATGGTGTTCTTTGGATGCAACTCAGCATTCTTTGTCCTCCAAACACGACGAGTTGAGTTTTTACCAAAAAGTTATATTTTGGTTTCATCTGACCATATGACATTCTCCCAATCCTCTTCTGGATCATCCAAATGCACTCTAGCAAACTTCAGACGGGCCTGGACATGTACTGGCTTAAGCAGGGGGACACGTCTGGCACTGCAGGATTTGAGTCCCTGGCGGCGTAGTGTGTTACTGATGGTAGGCTTTGTTACTTTGGTCCCAGCTCTCTGCAGGTCATTCACTAGGTCCCCCCGTGTGGTTCTGGGATTTTTGCTCACCGTTCTTGTGATCATTTTGACCCCACGGGGTGAGATCTTGCGTGGAGCCCCAGATCGAGGGAGATTATCAGTTGTCTTGTATGTCTTCCATTTCCTAATAATTGCTCCCACAGTTGATTTCTTCAAACCAAGCTGCTTACCTATTGCAGATTCAGTCTTCCCAGCCTAGTGCAGGTCTACAATTTTGTTTCTGGTGTCCTTTGACAGCTCTTTGGTCTTGGCCATAGTGGAGTTTGGAGTGTGACTGTTTGAGGTTGTGGACAGGTGTCTTTTATACTGATAACAAGTTCAAACAGGTGCCATTAATACAGGTAACGAGTGGAGGACAGAGGAGCCTCTTAAAGAAGAAGTTACAGGTCTGTGAGAGCCAGAAATCTTGCTTGTTTGTAAGTGACCAAATACTTATTTTCCACCATAATTTGCAAATAAATTCATTAAAAATCCTACAATGTGATTTTCTGGATTTCTTTTCCTCAATTTATCTGTCATAATTGACGTGTACTTATGATGAAAATTACAGGCCTCTCTCATCTTTTTAAGTGGGAGAACTTGCACAATTGGTGGCTGACTAAATACTTTTTTTCCCCACTGTAAGAGCGTCTGCTAAATGACAACCCTGATCTGTACTTCTTCACAACTTTGTCCCTGACCAGTTTGGAGAGCTCCTTGGTCTTCATGGTGCCGCTTGCTTGGTGGTGCCCCTTGCTTAGTGGTGTTGCAGACTCTGGGGCCTTTCAGAACAGGTGTATATATGCTGAGATCATGTGACACTTAGATTGCACACAGTTGGACTTTATTTAACTAATTATGTGACTTCTGAAGGTAATTGGTTGCACCAGATCTTATTTAGGGGCTTCATAGCAAAGGGGGTGAATACATATGCACACACCACTTTTCCGTTATTTATGTTTTCGAGTTTTTTTAAACAAGTTATTTTTAAAATTTCACTTCACCAATTTGGACTATTTTGTGTATGTCCATTACATGGAATCCAAATAAAAATACATTTTAATTACAGGTTGTAATGAGTACTTTTGCAAGGCACTGTGACTGCAGACGGTTAATATGGTAGCGACTAATATGGTAGCGACAGTTTGGAAAACAAATGTAGCAGCTGTAGTGCCGCGAGTTGGTCCAATTTTATGTAAATCAAGCAGTTTTTAAAATATTTTGGCTGTGCAGTAATATTCGACAAAGAAGCGAACCTGTAAACCAAGCATACGGTGCTTCAGAACTGTGGACCTCATTATTTTAAAGCAGAATCGATGGTAACGCTGTGAATTGCCAAAATATATATTTTTTGTGCATACATTTTGAAAACTTTTATGCTGTCTACTAGAAAGAAGTTTGCGATCGACCAGGCAACCGGTCAACCGCGATCGACGTCCTGGGCACCAATGGGTTACATGATCACCACAGTATCCCCACGTGGCTACAAAAATACATTATGCAATTATATGGCCATTAAATAACACACAACAGCATATCATATTTAGATAGTGGAATAGGCCTAGTCTATATTCTAGACAAGGCTCTTCTGTGTCTTTATAGTATCATTCTCACACAAGTCATTTGTTGAAGGAACCAAGCATATACTACGCCATCTACTGGTATAACGTTGCTATCGAATGCCGCTCTAAAACAAGCTCTAGACTTTTATTTTGGAAATGAAACCGGAAGCTGCAAAGCCACTCTAACGTCTGGGCTTGAATTGTTTGATTGACTAGCTAACTTCGACTAGCTACGTTCGGTTCATGTT
>NW_028159882.1:0-23854 GCF_964263955.1 Coregonus lavaretus | reverse complement strand
CGCCTCAGCACAGCACCTCGGCTTAACCATCTTACCTCAGTGTGGTATGGCAGGCCATAGATGTGGTCTTTCTCTCTGAGAAGGCTGTCAAACTGACGGTGATTCAGGCTTCTGGATCGGATGAAATTAACAGTTTGGATGACCACCTTCATGACGTTATCCATCTTTAATGACTTGCAACACAAAGCCTCCTGGTGCAAAATACAGTGAAAAGTCAAAAAATCACCTCCTCCATTTGCAGATTGCACTTTCTCTCTGAACTTTGTCACAACGCCTGCTTTTTTCCCGATCATTGAGGGCGCACCATCTGTAGCCAGGCTGACAGCGCGGGACCAGTCCACTCCGACCCTGTCCAGCGCGCCGACGAGTGCGGTAAAAATATCAGCTGCTGTCGTTGTATCTGTCATCGGCACCAACTCCACGAACTCCTCGGTGACGGTCAATGTGTTATCAACTCCGCGGATGAAAAAATGGCCAGTTGTGCAACATCTGTAATGTCCGTGCTTTCATCAAATGCAACCGAAAACGCAATAAATGACTTTACTTTTTGCTTCAACTGGCTGTCCAAATCCACTGAAAGATCGGAAATCCTGTCTGCAACTGTGTTTCTTGTCAGGCTGATATTTGCAAAAGCCTGCCGCTTTTTAGGGCACACAATCTCCGCTGCCTTCATCATGCATGTTTTTACAAATTCACCCTCACTAAATGGTTTTGAAGCCACTGCGATTTCATTAGCAATGAGGTAGCTAGCTTTCACTACAGCGTCACTGATGTCTCGGCTGTGAGTAAACACAGACTGCTGTTTCTTCAGACCCGCCAACAGTTCATTCACCTTCTCTCATCTCCGCTGTCCTTGAAAGTTGTCATATTTGTCGGCATGAAGACTCACATAGTGGCGACGAAGGTTATATTCTTTCAGCACTGCAACATGCTCTGAACACACCAAACATACAGCTTTCCCATTCAATTCCGTGATTAAATAGGATGACCATTTTTCTTGGAACACTCTGCACTCTGCGTCCACTTTTCTCTTTTTTGACAGAGACATATTGGGGGCAATGAGGGTGCCAAAGCACATAATGTTAAAAGTAGAAGCCGTAATAAATATCGCGGGCAAAACAAAGTAGCTCATTGGCTGCACGTGCCTGACCTACTTGCTCTGCCCCGGTATAAACAGTTTGCTTGCTTAACACAATTGCTATTGCGCCATCCAGTGGACGCAATTGGAACAGCAGTTTATTTTATAGAAAAATTGCAGCGCATTTTTATACTTTACAAAAAAAAATATATATATATATATATATATATATATATATATATATATTTTTTTTTATCATCTCGCGGGCCGGATTAAACCCGTTTGCGGGCCTGATCCGGCCCGCGGGCCGTACGTTTGACACCCCTGATCTAGACCCTTTCTTTCTAAAATTAGCCGCCGAAATTGTCGCAACCCCTATTACTAGCCTGTTCAACCTCTCTTTCGTATCGTCTGAGATCCCCAGAGATTGGAAAGCTGCCGCGGTTATCCCCCCCTTCAAAGGGGGTGACACTCTAGATCCAAACTGTTACAGACCTATATCCATCCTGCCCTGCCTTTCGAAAGTATTTGAAAGCCTAGTTAACAAACAGATCACCGACCATTTGGAATCCCCCCGTACCTTCTCCGCTATGCAATCTGGTTTCCGAGCTGGTCATGGGTGCACCTCAGCCACGCTCAAGATCCTAAACGATATAATAACCGCGATCGATAAAAGACAGTACTGTGCAGCCGTCTTCATCGACCTGGCCAAGGCTTTTGACTCTGTCAATCACTGCATTCTTATTGGCAGACGAAATAGCCTTGGTTTCTCAAATGACTGCCTCGCCTGGTTCACCAACTACTTCTCAGATAGAGTTCAATGTGTAAAATCGGAGGGCCTGTTGTCTGGACCTCTGGCAGTCTCTATGGGGGTGCCACAGGGTTCAGTTCTCGGGCCGACTCTATTCTCTGTGTATATCACTGATGTCGCTCTTGCTGCTGGTGACGACACCATTTTGTATACATCTGGCCCTTCATTGGACACTGTGTTAACAAACCTCCAAACGAGCTTCAATGCCATACAACACTCCTTCCGTGGCCTACAACGGCTCTTAAACGCTAGTAAAAACTAAATGCATGCTCTTCAAGGCGAACGCTGCTTGCACCCGCCCGCCCGACTAGAATCACTACTCTCGACGGGTCTGACTTAGAATATGTGGACAACTACAAATACCTAGGTGTCTGGTTAGACTGTAAACTCTCCTTCCAGACTCACATTAAGCATCTCCAATCCAAAGTTAAATCTAGAATCGGCTTCCTATTTCGCAACAAAGCCTCCTTCACTCATGCTGCTAAACATGCCCTTGTAAAACGGACTATCCTACCGATCCTTGACTTCGGCGATGTCATTTACAAAATAGCTTCCAACACTCTACTCAGCAAATTGGATGTAGTCTATCACAGTGCCATCAGTTTTGTCACCGAAGCCCCATATACTACCCACCATGCTCTCGTTGGCTGGCCCTCACTACATATTCATCGTCAAACCCACTGGCTCCAGGTCATCTATAAATCACTTCTAGGCAAATCCCGCCTTATCTTAGATCATCCGTCACCATAGCAACACCCACCCGTAGTATGCGTTCCAGCAGGTATATCTCACTGGTCATCCCTAAAGCCAACACCTCCTTTGGCCGCCATTCCTTCCAGTTCTCTGCTGCAAATGACTGGAACGAACTGCAAAAATCTCTAAAGCTGGAGACACTTATCTCCCTCACTAACTTTAAGCATCAGTTGTCAGAGCAGCTTACCGATCACTGCACCTGTACACAGCCCATCTGTAATTAGCACACCCACTACCTCATCCCCATATTGTTGTTTACATTGTTATTTAATTTGCTCATTTGCACCCCAGTATCTCTATTTGCACATCATCTTCTGCACATCTATCACTCCAGTGTTAATACTAAATTGAATTATTTTGCACTATGGCCTATTTATTGCCTTACCTCCATAACTTACTACACTTGCACACACTGTATATAGATTTTCTATTGTGTTATTGACTGTACATTTAGTTTTTGTTTATTCCATATGTAACTCTGTGTTGTTGTTTTTATCGCACTGCTTTGCTTTATCTTGGCCAGGTCGCAGTTGTAAATGAGAACTTGTTCTCAACTGGCTTACCTGGTTAAATAAAGGTGAAATATTTTTTTTATAAAAATGGTAAAAAATAACCATACAATGGACAATAACAATAACAATGGCATAGAGGACACGTGCAGGATGGTTGGTCTGTCAGACACTGTCCCTCATTTTATGGCAGGAAGCAATGTAGTGCGCTGCCAACCCACAGCTCTCTGTGTCCTCCCCCAACAGGACGGGTAGCCTATTCCCATCAGTGAGGTCTAAGGGTTTCAAATTTGGGTAAATGACACTCTCGAATTGTTTTATATTTTTGTAAATTCATCAGGAAATGCAGCTCTGTCTCGGGTTCTGCTGTGGTGCAGTGGTTGCACAGCCTTTCCTCTACAGGGAGCCAGGTTTTCCTGTGTCTACCCTTCTCAATGGCAGTGCTCACTGAGCCTGTACTTTGTCAAGGTTTTTCTAAGGTTTTGATTAGTAACCATGGTCAAATAGTTTGCCATGGTACACTGTCGATTTAGGGCCAGATAGCACTGCATTTTGCTTTGTGCTTGTGCTTCCCAATAGGTAATGTAGTTTTGTTTTGACTGTGTTGCAATTTGGTTTATTCTGATTGATTGGATGTTCGGTCCTGAGGCTTCAGTGTGTTAGTAAAACAAGTTTGTGAACTCAGCCCCAGGACCAGCTGGATGAGGGCACTATTTTCTTTGCTCAGCTCTTGGCATTGCAGGGCTTGTTAATTATATGAGAAGGGGTCACTGTATTTGAGATGTTTCCAAGACTTCATTGCTCTTTTTAGAAATTGTATTATTAGTGGATATTGGCCTAATTCTGCCCTGCATGCATTGTTTGTAGTTTTCCTCTGGACATGTAGGAGAATATTGCAGAACTCTGCATGTGTTGTTTCAATGTGGTGTTTGTCCCACTGAGTGAAATATTGTTGTAAACGTGTACCCCACTTAAAGTGCAATTGGTTCAATGACACATTCAATTAGTTTTAGCCAAATCTGAATAGGTATTTCAATTTGAATTGGTTTTTTAATGGTGTAGAATGCCTTACGTGCTTTCTCTCTCAGTTCATTCACTGCCTCATTTAGGTGTCCAGCTGAGCTTATTTTTAAACCTAAGAAATTGTAGTGTGTGCAGTACTCTATATATTTTGTACCAATTGAGAACTTTGGTCTAATTGCCTGAGATCTGCATATTTTCTGGAAAATCATTATTTTTGTCTTTTGGGGGATTACTGGCAGGGCCCAGGTCTGGCAGTACTGCTGTAGCAGGTCCAGGCTCTGCTGTAGGCCATGTGCTGTGGGTGACATCTGCGAAGAGCAGGCATTTAACCTCTGAATTGTGGAGACTTAACACCAGGGGCTGAAGATTTTTCTAGAATAGTGGCCAATTTGTTGATGTAAATATTGAAGAGGGTAGGGCTCAGATTGCAACCCTGGCGAAGGCCCCGGCCCTGGTTAAATAATTATGTTATTTTCTTGCCAATTTTGATTCTGCACTTATTGATTTAATTATGTAATGTGTTTCACCCCCTACACAACTTTCAATAACTTTGTAGAACAGTCCTGAATGCCAAATATAATCAAATGCTTTTTGGAAGTTGATAAAGCAAGTGTTTCGTTTATTGTTTTGTTGTGTGTTTATTAAGTTGAATAAACATGTACGCATATCACGCTGCGCCTTGGTCTGACCCGTCATTGAACGAACGTGACACTTATAGAGCTCCTGGTCAGTAATTGGGGAGTCCAATGGATTTTGATTGTCCTTTATAGCTTTTTGTAATCCATTCAACTTCTCATGAATGTTGCATTGTTCTGTGTTTGCATCAGTGTAAACGGGGTTGTAGAAGTTTTTTTAATGGTTTGTCCATACAGTGCCTTGCAAAAGTATTCATCCCCCTTGGTGTTTTTCCTATTTTGTTGCATTACAACCTGTAATTAAAATTAATTTTTATTTGGATTTCATGTAATGGACATACACAAAATAGTCCAAATTGGTGAAGTGAAATGAAAAAATTAGTTGTTTCAAAAAAATTTAAAAAAATAAATAACAGAAAAGTGGTGCGTGCATATGTATTCACCCCTTTGCTATGAAGCCCCTAAATAAGATCTCGTGCAACCAATTACCTTCAGAAGTCACATAATTAGTTAAATAAAGTCCACCTGTGTGCAATCTAAGTGTCACATGATCTGTCACATGATCTCAGTATATATACACCTGTTCTGAAAGGCCCCAGAGTCTGCAACACCACTAGAATATGGCACCACAACAAATCTGCCAAGAGAGGGCCGCTCACCAAAACTCACGGACCAGGCAAGGAGGGCATTAATCAGAGAAGCAACAAAGAGACCCAAGATAACCCTGAAGGAGCTGCAAAGCTCCACAGCGGAGGTTGGAGTATCTGTCCATTTAAGCCGTACACTCCACAGAGCTGGGCTTTACGGAAGACTGGCCAGAAAAAAGCCATTGCTTAAAGAAAAAAATAAGCAAACACGTTTGGTGTTCGCCAAAAGGCATGTGGGAGACTCCCCAAACATATGGAAGAAGGTACTCTGGTCAGATGAGACTAAAATTGAGCTTTTTGGCCATCAAGGAAAATGTCTGGCGCAAACCCAACACCTTTCATCACCCCGAGAACACCATCCCCACAGTGAAGCATGGTGGTGGCAGCATCATGCTGTCGGGATGTTTTTCATCGGCAGGGACTGGAAAACTGGTCAGAATTGAAGGAATGATGGATGGGTCTAAATACAGGGAAATTCTTGAGGGAAACCTGTTTCAGTCTTCCAGAGATTTGAGACTGGGACGGAGGTTCACCTTACAGCAGGACAATGACCCTAAGCGTACTGCTAAAGCAACACTTGAGTGGCTTAAGGGAAAATATTTAAATGTCTTGGCCTAGTCAAAGCCCAGACCTCAATCCAATTGAGAATCTGTGGTATGACTTAAAGATTGCTTTAAACCAGCGGAACCCATCCAATTCGAAGGAGCTGGAGCAGTTTTGCCTTGAAGAATGGGCAAAAATCCCAGCTTATAGAAACGTACCCCAAGAGACTTGCAGCTGTAATTGCTGCAAAAGGTGGCTCTACAAAGTATTGACTTTGGCGGGGGGGGGGGGGGGGGGAATAGTTATGCACGCTCAAGTTTTCCGTTTTTTTGTCTTATTTCTTGTTTGTTTCACCCCAAAAATTATTTTGCATCTTCAAAGTGGTAGGCATTTTATTTTTTTATTTTTTAGTCATTTAGCAGACGCTCTTATCCAGAGCGACTTACATGAGCAATTAGGGTTAAGTGCCTTGCTCAAGGGCACATCGACAGATCTTTCACCTAGTCGGCTCGGGGATTAGAACCAGCGACCTTTCGGTTACTGGCACAACGCTCTTAACGACTAAGCTACCTGCCGCCCCAAATCAAATGATACAAACCCCCCATAAAAAATCAATTTTAATTCCAGGTTGTAAGGCAAGTAAATAGGAAAAATGCCAAGGGGGGTGAATACTTTTGCACGCCACTGTATGTCACCATTTTGTATTGCTAATTCCTCTAGTTTTTTTGTATTTTTTAGGTTTTTCCAATTTTGCTAGAAGTTGTTTGTGTTTATGGACTCCTCAATTAGTGTCAGTTGCTTGCTGTTGTACTGTGTTTTTTTGGTTCTGAGTGTACGTTTATAGAGTTTTAAAGTCTCACAGTAAATCACCATTATTTGAGAATCTGTGCTTTTGGTTTGATAGTGTTCTATGTTTTTTCCTGATAATTTTGCAATCTTTATCAAACCAGTTTTTTTTTTTTTTTTTTAATCAATTTCAGTTGTGGTTCTTTTGCCATTTGCCTGAATATATTGTTAATGTTTTTTACTGCTACTGTAGATTGATGCCTTCTTTACTGTGAGTCTATGTGGTATCCATAAAGATATCTAAGAGTGTTTGGATTTTTTGGTTACTGGTTGCTTTCTGGTATTCTTCTGTGCTGTTTTGGGCACATCTGTATGAATTTATGAGGTTGTACAGCTTACTGGGTTGTGAATGTGTAGTTGTTTCCATGTCTGTTCTTTTGAGGAACATCGTAATTTGGCTGTGATCGGACAGAGGTGTTAGTGGCTTGACGGTGAATGAGCTGAGAGAGAAAGGGTCAATGTCTGTAATCATATAGTCTACTGTGCTGTGGCCAAGAGGTGAGCAATAGGTGAATCTCCCCAAAGAGTCCCCCCGTAACCTACCATTGACATAGTACAGCCCCAGGCTTCGACAGAGCTGCAACAGACCCCTTCTGTTTTTTGTTGATGGTGCTGTCACTGTTTTTTCTGTGGGGAAGATGAAGACAGAGACAGTATGGCCTGTATTATAGCTGTCCCCTCTTGTGGTTGTTAGAGTCAGGTAGTGCTCCTGTGCGTTCTCTCTCTGACCCCAGTAGCAGGTGTTAATTGCTGGTTGTTGTGTATAGTACTGTTTCTATGAGAGACTATTTTCTCTCTCTCTCTCTCTCTCTCTCTCTCTCTCTCTCTCTCTCTCTCTCTCTCTCTCTCTCTCTCTCTCTCTCTCTCTCTCTCTCTCTCTCTCTCTCTCTCTCTCTCTCTCTCTCTCTCTCTCTCAATTAAATTAAATTCAATAGACTTTATTGACATGGCAAGTTAAATTACTTACATTGTCAAAGTATACATATAACAACAGCAACAATAATAGTAGTAATGGAAATGCTATTACCATTAACAGCAATTACAACAACAATATGAATGAGAATAATAATACATTAAAGCAATAGTAGTCGATCAGTCTCAACATGACTGAGAAGACACATGACATGGAATGAAAGCTAAAACAAAACAGGAAATATTATTGACATTACATTACACTTTTCACTGGCTGTCCCTCAGGTTGTGGCAGGAGGACACATATTTGGCTGCCAAAATTGCACATTTAGGCTTTTCACCCAATAAAGATTTGATTTTTTCTTCCTCTTTTATAGTTTAATATTCTTTGTACTGAATGATAATTTTGGGAAAGAAAGATTCTCTTAGGTCTGAGTATTTGTCACAGTGTAATAGGAAATGCAGCTCTGTCTCTACCTCTCCCCTGGAGCAGAGTGAGCACAGCCTGTCCTCTCTGGGCAGCCAGGTTTTCCTGTGACGACCGGTCTCTATAGCCGGACTGTGCTCACTGAGTCTGTACCTAGTCATTGTTTTCCTCAGTTTTCTATCAGTCACAGTGGTCAGATAGTCTGCCACCATGTACTGTCTGTTTAGAGCCAAATAGCATTGAAGTTTACTTTGATTTTTTGTGGTGTCTTTCCAATAGGTGATATATTTTTCTTTTTGCTTTGTGATGATTTGGTTGGGCCAGATTTTCTGAGTGCTGTCCTGAGGCTCTATGAGGTTGGTTTTGGTTAGTGGACTGCGCCTCAGAACCAGCTGGCCAGAGGGGACTCTTCTCTTGTTTCATCTCTTGACATAGTAGAGCTGTGTGATGGAATGTTTTGGGATCACTTGTTTTTAGATGGTTGTAAAATTTGAAGGCTCTTTTTTCTATTTGAATAAGGAGGGGGTATTGGCCCAATTCTGCTTTACATGCGTTATTTGGATTTTTTCTTTGCACTTGTAATACAGTCTTGCAAAACTCTGCATGCAGTATTTCGATTGGATGTTTGTCCCATTTGGTAAATTCATTATTAGAGAGCGGACACCATACTTCGCTGCCATATAGAGCAAGTGGTTCAATAACTGATTGGAAGATTTTGAGCCAGATTCTAATTGGAATTTTGATGTTAATATTCCTTTTAATGGCATAGAATGCTCTTCTTGCTTTGTCTCTCAGCCATGTGAAAGCTACCTGTGTTGCTGATATTTAGTCCTAGATACGTGTACATTTTGGTGTGTTCTAATAGAACTGTGTCCAAATAGAATTTATATTTGTCATCCTGATTTCCGGACCTTTTTTGGAATATCATTATGTTTTTTTGGATTAATGGTCAGAGCCCAGGTCTGACTGAACCTGTGCAGATGATCTAGATGCTGCTGTAACCCCTCCTTAGTGGGAGATAGTAGCACCAGGTCATCTGCGTACAGCAGACACTTGATTTCAGTGTTGTGTAGGGTGAGACCAGGTGCTGCCGATTCTTCTAATGTTTTTGCCAATTCATTAATGTAGATGTTAAATAGTGTTGGACTTATTGGGCAGCCCTGTTTCACTCCACGTCTGTTTGCTTGTTGCCAATTTTAACCACACATTTGTTTTTAGTGTACATTGATTTAATAACATCATATGTTTTCCCTCCAATACCACTTTCTATTAGTTTGTAAAAAAGACCTTAGTGCCAAATTGAATCAAATGCTTTCTTGAAGTCTACAAAACACAAGTAGATTTTGCATTTGTTTTGGTTTACTTGTTTGTCAATTAGAGTGTGGAGGGTGTAAATGTGGTCTTTTGTACGATAATTTTTTAAAATTCCAATCTGGCTTCTGTTAAGGACATTGTGTTCATCAAGGAAATTATGTAGTCTGCTGTTTATGATACTGCAGAGAATTTTCCCCAAGTTGCTGTTAACGCAAATTCCTCTAATTATTTGGGTTAAATTTGTCTCCATTTTTATAGATTGGTGTGATCAATCCTTGGTTCCAAATATCGGGGAAAATACTTGCAGTTAGGATAATGTTGAAGAGTTTGAGTATAGCCAATTTGAATTTGTGGTCTCTCTCTCTCTCTCTCTCGCTATCTCTCTCTCAATTCAATTCAATTCAATTTAAGGGCTTTATTGGCATGGGAAACGTATGTTAACATTGCCAAAGCAAGTGAAGTAGATAGTAAACAAAAGTGAAATAAACAATAAATATTAACAGTAAACATTACACTCAGAAGTTCCAAAAGAATAAAGACATTTCAAATGTCATATTATGTATATATACAGTGTTGTAACAATGTGCAAATAGTTAAAGTACAAATGGAAAAATAAATATGTTGTATTTACAATGGTGTTTGTTCTTCACTGGTTGCCCTTTTCTTGTGGCAACAGGTCTCTCTCTGTCTCTCTCTCTCTCTCTCTCTCTCTCTCTCTCTCTCTCTCTCTCTTTCTCTTTCTGCTCTCTCTCTCTGTCCCACTCTCTCCGTCTCTCTCTCTCTCTCTCTCTTTCTCTCTCTCTCTCTCTCTCTCTCTCTCTGACCCCCAGTAGCAGGTGTTAATTGCTGGTTGTTGTGTAGAGTAGTGTTTCTATGAGAGGCTGATGCTGCTCTGTTTTAGAGCTAATAATAGACAGGGCTAATTATGAGTAACCTGATCAACTAATAATGGTGCTTAGGCAACATAACACACAGCCTACAGCCAACACAAACACATCACAGGAGGAAGGGATCCTAGATCTCACCTATACAGTTGAAGTCGGAAGTTTACATACACCTTAGCCAAATACATTTAAACTCAGTTTTTAACTGAGTCAGGTTTGTAGGCCTCCTTGCTCGCACACGCTTTTTCAGTTCTTCCCACAAATGTTCTATAGGATTGAGGTCAGGGCTTTGTGATGGCCACTCCAATACCATTTACATTTACGTCATTTAGCAGACGCTCTTATCCAGAGCGACTTACAGTTAGTGCATACATTATTCTTATTATATATTTTTTTCATACTGGCCCCCCATGGGAATCGAACCCACAACCCTGGCGTTGCAAACGCCATGCTCTACCAACTGAGCTACCTCCCTGCCGGCCATTCCCTCCCCTACCCTGGACGACGCTGGGCCAATTGTGCGCCGCCCCCCGGTTGCGGCCGGCTACAGCAGAGCCTGGATTCGAACCAGGATCTCTAGTGGCACAGCTAGCACTGCGATGCAGTGCCTTAGACCACTGCGCCACTCGGGAGGTTACCTTGACTTTGTTGTCCTTAAGCCATTTTGCCACAACTTTGGAAGTATGCTTGGGGTCATTGTCCATTTGGAAGACCCATTTGCGGCCAATCTTTAACTTCCTGACTGATGTCTTGAGATGTTGCTTCAATATATCCACATAATTTTCCTTCCTCATGATGCCATCTATTTTGTGAAGTGCACCAGTCCCTCCTGCAGCAAAGCACCCCCACAGCATGATGCTGCCACCCCCGTGCTTCACGGTTGGGATGGTGTTCTTTGGCTTGCAAGCATCCCCCTTTTTCCTCCAAACATAACGATGGTCATTATGGCCAAACAGTTCTATTTTTGTTTCATCAGACCAGAGGACATTTCTCCAAAAAGTACGATCTTTGTCCCCATGTGCAGTTGCAAACCGTTGTCTGGCATTTTTATGGCGGTTTTGGAGCAGTGGCTTCTTCCTTGCTGAGCGGTCTTTCAGGTTATGTCGATTATAGGACTTGTTTTACTGTGGATATAGATACTTTTTACCTGTTTCCTCCAGCATCTTCACAAGGTCCTTTGCTGTTGTTCAGGGATTGATTTGCACTTTTTGCACCAAAGTACATTCATCTCTAGGAGACAGAACGCGTCTCCTTCCTGAGCGGTATGACGGCTGTGTGGTCCCATGGTGTTTATAGTTGCATACTATTGTTTGTACAGAAGAACGTGTTACCTTCAGGCGTTTGGAAATTGCTCCCAAGGATGAACCAGAGGTCTACAATTTTTTTTATGAGGTCTTGGCTGATTTTCTTTTTGATTTTCCAATTATGTCAAGCAAAGAGGCACTGAGTTTGAAGGTAGGCCTTGAAATACATCCACAGGTACACCTCCAATTGACTCAAAATATGTCATTTAGCCTATCAGAAGCTTCTAAAGCCATGACATAATTTTCTGGAATTTTCCAAGCTGTTTAAAGGCACAGTCAACTTAGTGTATGTAAACTTCTGACCCACTGGAATTGTGATACAATTAATTATAAGTGAAATAATCTGTCTGTAAACAATTGTTGGAAAAATTACTTGTGTCATGCACAAAGTAGATGTCCTAACCGACTTGTCAAAACTATAATTTGTTAAAAAGAAATGTGTGGAGTGGTTGAAAAACAAGTTTTAATGACTCCAACCTAAGTGTATGTAAACTTCCGACTTCAACTGTAGATGTATTGCATCTAGCCTGTGCTCTTTATACCATGTAATCACATCTTCTTTGAATTGTGATCATGTTTATCTATTATTAACCCAGTAAATATTTCAGAAGATATACACTGAGCCCAGAAATGTTCCATATGCACAAACAGCTACTTCTCCTTTGCCAAGATAATCCATCCACCTGACAGGTGTGGCACATCAAGAAGCTGAATAAACAGCATGATGATTACACAGGTGCACCTTGTGCTGGGGACAATTAAAGGCCAAATGTGCAGTTTTGTCACACAACACAATGCCACATGTCTCAGGTTTTGAGGGAACGTGCAATTGGCATGCTGACTGCAGGAATGTCCACCAGAGCTGTTGTCAGAGAATTGAATGTTCATTTCACTATCAATGTCGTTTTAGAGAATTTGGCAGTACGTCCAACCGGCCTTAAAACCACAGACCACGCGTATGCCGCCGTGTGGGTGAGCGGTTTGCTGATGTCAACGTTGTGAACAGAGTTCCCCATGGTGGCGGTGGGGTTATGGTATGGTAAGGCATATGCTATGGACAACAAACACAATTGCATTTTATTGATGGTCATTTGAATGCACAGAGATACCATGATGAGATCCTGAGTGCCATTCATCCACCACCACCACCTCAGTTTTCAACTTGATAATGCACAGCCCCATGTTGCAAGGATCTGTACAGAATTCCTGGAAGCTGAAAATGTCCCAGTTCTTCCATGGCCTGCATACTCACCAGACATGTCACCCATTGAACATGTTTGGGATGCTCTGGATTGACGTGTACGACAGCGTGTCCCGCCAATATCCGACAACTTCACACAGCCATTGAAGAGGAGTGGGACAACATTCCACAGGGCACAATCAACAGCCTGATCAATTCTATGCGAAGGAGATGTGTCGCGCTGCATGAGGCAAATGGTGGTCAAACCAGATACTGACTGGTTTTCTGATCCACGCCCCTACTTTTTTTTTTAAGGTATGTGACTAACAGATGCATATCTGTATTCCCAGTCATGTGAAATCCATAGATTCGGGCCTAATGAATTGATTTCAATTAATTTATTTCCTTATATGAACTGTAACTCAGTGAAATTGTTGTGTTTATATTTCCTCACAAAGCTCAACTGATGGTTTCAATGAAGCTTGGCTTTGCTTCTGTGACCTCTCTCTCTCTCTCTCTCTCTGCATGCTGGGAGTGTTTGGTGCGTGCTGGGAATTGTTTGAGTGAGTGCTAAGTGCGTGTGTTGTGTAGAGTTAGATATCCTGGGTTTTCCTTTTCTTGGTGATATCCTTTTTTCTTCTATGCATGATTAAGGTTATTATTTCTATTTTTTTGTTGTGGTAGAATTAAGTATATTGTTTTTCGTGTCGAAATTACCCTGATTTTGGTGGGGATGGCGGCCCGAATCGGGACGCCGTCCCTGTCACTTCGGCACGGCTTTAGGTGTGTTACTGAAGCTACTGTCACGGTGGAAGAGGTTCTGGTCGCCGTAGGAGAGAAGGTAGGATATGAGAATGTTGCTTATGCGTCACGGATGAATAAAGCGGTGGTGGTATTTCTTAAAGAAGAGCGCATTGTTGATCGTATGGTTGAGCATGGCATACTTCTTAAAGGAATGTTTATTCAAGTTACGCCGCTTTTTTCTCCGTCAACAAGGGTAACGATTTCAAATGTACCGCCGTTCATTCCAAATGAGCTATTGGAGCGCGAGTTATTGCGCTTTGGGAAGTTTGCAAGTTCAATTAAGGTTGTCCCATTGGGTTGCAAACACCCGGCGTTGAAACAGGTAATGTCGTTTCGGCGACAGGTGTTTATGTTTTTGGACTCACCGGAGCAGACTTTGGAGTTATCGTTTAAAGTCAAGTATGACAATAGATTGTATATGGCTTATGCTAGTACAGGTAGTCAACGGTGTTTTGAGTGTGGGGATGTTGGTCATAAGCGACATGCTTGCCCGAAAAGGGAGAAGGCAGAGGGAGGGGCGCAGGTGGTCCTCGTAACGCCTGGGCCCACTGATGTAGGAAGAGGTGGGCTGACAGTGGTAGAGCAGCCACATGCATCTGTTGCTGAGGAACAAGTTGTCCGTGTTGAGGGCACAGAGGTGCAACTTGTACCAGAGGGAAATGTTATGCAGCGGAAATTTTTTGTTGTAGAAGGTAAGGATGGATCTGAAGGGCCATTTCCTCAGACTGGTGAGGAGGTGCCCAGTACGAGTGCTGTGGTACAGGAGGGGGTACATGTGGAGCTAATCTCCCAGGTAGTGGAGGAGATGCCCACTACAAGTAATGGGTTACAGGAGAGGGTTCATGTGGAGCTCATCTCCCAGGTAGTGGAGGAGATGCCCACTATGAGTGCTGGGGTACAGGGGGGGCTAGTCTCCCAGGTAGTGGAGGAGATGCCAACTATGAGTGCTGGGGTACAGGGGGGGCTAGTCTCCCAGGTAGTGGAGGAGATGCCCACTATGAGTGCTGGGTTACAGGGGGGGCTAGTCTCCCAGGTAGTGGAGGAGATGCCCACTACGAGTAATGGGGTTCAGGTGGGGCTAGTCTCCCAGGTAGTGGAGGAGATGCCCACTACGAGTAATGGGGTTCAGGTGGGGCTAGTCTCCCAGGTAGTGGAGGAGATGCCCACTACGAGTAATGGGGTTCAGGTGGGGCTAGTCTCCCAGGTAGTGGAGGAGATGCCTGGTACGAGTGATGGGGTGCAAGTGGGGAGTGTTGAAAGGGATGTGGTAGAGGGGAGTCAGTGGTCTGTGGCCTCAGTTGAGGAGGATCAGGAGAAGGATATGGATATGGATATCTCTCTTGATACGGTATCAGCTGGTGAGGACTCAATTTACGATCTAGAGGAGGTAAATGGGTTTCTGGATCAGACTTTTGGGAAATCTGTCAAATTGGCAGATTATTTTGATGTTGATAAGTTTGTGAGGTCAGCTGTGATGTTACAGAAGACGGTGGGGTTAGACCAGTTGAGTGAGAAGAAGCGGTTTCGCTTGAGGAAATTTGTTACTGCTGTTGCAGCAGCAAAAGGTGGTGGGAAACGTGGTCAGGTTAAGAGAAAATTTAAATAATGATGATGATTATGCCTCATAGGGTGTTCTATTCTCTTTGTCTGGTTTCTCTGTGGTATCTTCTGCTTTTCCTTTTTCTTTTCTATATGGAGGTACTTAGGGTAGGTTCTCTCAATATTAATGGAGGAAGGGACAGGAATAAGAGGGCTTGGGTATTAGAAGTAATAAAACAGAAAAGGCTTAATGTAGTTTTCCTACAGGAGACACATAGTGATGAGGAAAATGCGGCTGACTGGGGTATGTGGTGGGAGGGGCAGCATATACTCAGTCATGGTACTAATTTCAGTGCTGGGGTGGCAATCTTGTTTTCTTCAGGCTTAGGGGTGACTGTGGTATCTACAACAGAGATTGTCAAGGGTCGGGTTTTATTGGTCAAGGTGGATGTTATGGGTTTTTTTTTTTTTTTTTTGAATGTTTATGCTCCTAATGAGGGTACAGAGCGTATTGTTGGTTTTGATAAAATAAAGGAAACCTTAAGACAGTGTGACCAAGAGGGGTGTATGGTTTTAGGGGGGGACTGGAACTGTACAGTGGATTTTACTGTTGATCGCACCGCTGAAGAACCTCACCTGCGGTCAGCAATTTGTCTGTCTGGTCTATTAACTGAGTTTGAGCTTTCTGATGTGTGGAGAGTAAGGAATGCAAAAGTTAGGCAGTACACATGGCTAAATGTTAATGAAGGTCATGTCAGTGCAGCAAGGTTAGACAGGTTGTATGTATCTGAGCAATACTGTAGTAGGGTTGGAAGGTGTGACATCACTCCTGTGGGTTTCTCTGATCACCATATTGTCACTGTTGATATTCACTTGTCCTGTCCACGAAGGTCATCATCTTATTGGTATTTTAATGTTAAATTGTTACATGATGTCATGTTTTGTGAAAGGTTTTTGTTGTTTTGGGAAAAATGGAGGGTTACAAAAGGGAATTTTGAGTCCTTGAGACAATGGTGGGAGGTTGGGAAGGCCCAAATACGATTATTTTGTCAACAGTATACTGCTCTGTCTCGAATTGAAGTTAAAGAGACTATCAGGGCCCTTGAGCAGAACATTAAATCTATTGAATTGAAGTTGCTCACTCAGAATGACCCCGGACTAGTCATGAACTTACAGGACAAGAAACATGAATTGAGGTCGTTTCTGCATGAAAGAGTGAAGGGTGCCTTGATTAGGTCTCGTTTCGCTTCCCTCAAGGATATGGATGCTCCTAGTGCTTTTTTTTAAAACCTAGGACAGTCGACATTGCAACGTAAACAGATGGTCTGCCTTCGTCTCCCTGATGGGAAGGTGACCACGGATGACAGTGAAATGCGTCAACATGCCGTGGATTTCTATTCTGCCCTCTATAAGGCGGAGGATTGTGACTCTCTGTGTACTGAACAGTTGTTACACGGTCTTCCTCAATTGGGACCTGAGCAAAGAGTCGCATTGGACTCTGACATTACACTGCAAGAGCTGTCCACAGCAGTTATGCAGCTCTCAACAGGCCGAGCCCCTGGCATTGATGGTTTACCATCTGAGTTTTATAAGCACTTTTGGGGGTCTATTGGGGAGGATTTTTATGAAGTGGTGTGTGAATCTTTTCATGAGGGTTCTCTTCCTGTATCTTGTCAACGTGCGGTACTTTCACTGTTGCCAAAAAAGGGGGATTTGGCTCTCATAAAAAATTGGAGACCTGTTGCTTTGCTGTGTGCAGAATATAAAATTGTTTCTAAATGTCTCTCAAACAGGTTGAAAGAGTATCTGGGATTGTTGGTCCACAAGGACCAGTCCTACTGTGTACCTGATCGCTCTATTGTTGACAACTTGTTTCTAATAAGAGATGTTTTGGACATTTGTAAACTGTCTGATGTAAATGTGGGTTTACTTTCTTTGGATCAGGAGAAGGCTTTTGATCGTGTGGACCACCAGTACTTGTTTAAAACAATGAAAGCCTTTGGGTTTGGGGATGTTTTTTTGTCTTGGATGAATTTACTGTATGCTGGGGCCTCGTGTATGGTGAAGGTGGGGGGTGGTTTGAGTTGTCCCATCCCTGTCCAAAGGGGCATCAGGCAGGGATGCCCAATTTCAGGGCAGTTATACAGTCTGGCGATTGAACCAATGCTTTGTTTTTTAAGAGCGAAGCTTACTGGTTTCTCTGTGCCAGGTGTAATGAAGGGTCCCACGATAGCACTGTCTGCGTATGCAGATGACGTGACAGTTTTTATTACAGGGGGTGAGGATGTTAAGGTTCTCTCAGACGCCTTAAAGGTGTATGAGGGGGCCTCCTCAGCTAGAGTCAATTGGGGAAAGAGTGAAGCGCTGTGGGCAGGCCAGCTTCAGATGGGGTCCGCTCCACGGTTACCAGGGGGGCTTCAGTGGGGCAGAGATGGGATGAAGACTTTGGGGGTTTTTCTAGGCTCCGATGTCTTTCAGAAAAAGAACTGGGAGGGTGTAGTGGAGAAAGTGTGTGCCAGACTGTCAAGATGGAAATGGGTGCTGCCCCAGCTGTCTTATAGGGGAAGGGTACTGGTAGCTAATAACCTAGCTGCGTCTACCCTGTGGCACAGACTAATGATTTTACAGTCACCAAAGGGTCTGATACAAGAGCTTCAGAGGACCCTTGTCAACTTCTTCTGGTCTGGACAACATTGGATTAAAGCTTCGGCCCTGTACCTGCCACTGCACGAGGGTGGGCAAGGCCTGGTGGACATTTCTTCCAGGATCATGGCTTTCCGGCTTCAAGCAGCCCAGAGACTGTTGTACAGTGACGGTTCTAGCTGGGTTGACACAGCCTACGCATTGATGAGGAGAGCGGGCTGTTTGGGCTTAGACAAGCACCTTTTCCTCTTAAAGCTGGAGGGGGGCGAGTTGCCTGGCCTGACTCCATTTTATGAGTCTGTTATGCAGGCTTGGAGAGTTCTGGTCAAGTCCCGTAAGGCCTGCACGCCACCAGGGATGTGGCTTTTTGAAGAACCTCTTTTTCACAACACTGCCATCCAGTCCCGTGTTCTGGGTTCAGCTAGCCTACGTTCATGCCTGTTAGGCGTGGGGTGTACTAAGCTGGGTCATCTGATGTGGAACAGGAATAGGTCGTTGGAGGAGCTGGGAGAAAGAGCGGGGATCCGATCGTCTCGCCTACTGAGGAAGGTCGTCGCTGAGGTCTGTGATTCCTTGCCAGTACTTCATCTGCAGTATGTGACTGACACTTCCAATTCTGATCGGTGGAAGGAGGGTCTGGATTATGTGTTCCCTGCACTGATTGTTAGTGCTGCGGCGGGGGCATTCGAGGAGGACGTGGGGATGCTGCTTTCCTTCGATACCCCGTAGCTGGGGGAGTTCAAGGAGGTGGGAAAGAAGGCCATGTACAGAATATGTGTAAAGGTGTCCCATGCCTCTTCCCTGGAAGGGGTAAAATCGACGAGGTGGGCGGGTGTGCTTGGTCCAGGTGCCTCCCCAAAAGGCTGTTGGCGAACATTATACAAACTGCCTATTGATAAGAGGACAGCTGACCTCCAATGGAGGATAATACATGGAGCCATAGCCACCAACATGTATCTGGTACACCTGGATCCTACTGTTGGGGAGGGGTGTCCATTCTGTGCTCAGTCTGAAACTCTGGCACATCTGTTTTTACAGTGTCCCAGGTTGGTCGGGATGATTGACCTGATCACTAATTGGTTCTCAGCTCTGGGAGAGGTTTTCTCTTCCCAACTGTATATATTTGGGCCAAAGTACAGGTTTAGTCAGAAAGGTGTAGTTGTGTTGCTTAATTTTGTGTTAGGGGCAGCAAAATTAGCCATATGGAAGACCCGAAAGAACAGTATTCGGGGACAGGGGTCTGTGGATGTGGTGGGAATGCTGGAGGGAATGTTGGCAGCAAGACTAAGGGTTGAGTTTGCCTATTACAAACTTGTCAACAATATTGATCTGTTTATGAGTATATGGGGTATTCAGAGGCTGTTGTGTTCAGTTACTGTGGAGGAGGAATTGGAGTTGTGTTTTTAATTGATGTGTAAATACGGTTTTGTATGAGTATTTGTGTGGTGGGCTCCCAGACCCAATAAAGATTATTTCAAACTCTCTCTCTCTCTCTCTCTCTCTCTCTCTCTCTCTCTCTCTCTCTCTCTCTCTCTCTCTCTCTCTCTCTCTCTCTCTCTCTCTCTCTCTCTCTCTCTCTCTGTGTGTGTGTGTGTGCTTTTCTAAAGTCTTTATTAGAGGTCATTTGCTGTGAGCAGTGATTGATGTCCCAACTGCTGAAGGGAGGACTGTCAGTCTTAACACAGTTTCCCATAGAAGACACGTAAGTCAATATAGTAGGACTTTTTGTTTGAATATCAATTTCTTTTTGTAGGAAGGGCTGTTGGAACATAGAGCACTGGCTTTCCTAGCACGGCTTTTTACACTTGACATTTTAGTCATTTAGCAGACACTCTTATCCAGTGCGACTTACAGGAGCAATAAGGGTTAAGTGCGTTGATCAACGGCACATCGGCATATTTTTCCCCTAGTCGGTTTGGGGATTCGAACCAGCTACCTTTCTGTTACTGGCCCTTAACCACTAGGCTACCTGCCGCCTATGAACTAACCTAACAGAGAGTTACTTTACTGCACAATGTATTATGTAGACTCCTGAGCTGAGAGTTAATGTGAGCTAATATAAGTTTGTGTATATGGGAGAGATCTGATATAAGTGTGTGTATGGGAGAGATCTGATATAAGTGTGTATATGGGAAAGATCTGATATAAGTGTGTATATGGGAGAGATCTGACATAAGTGTGCATATGGGAGAGATCTGATATAAGTGTGTGTGAGCACAGGAGTGTTTCCTCTGACACTTCCTGTGCATCCTGAGTGTGTTATTGTGGTTTATGAATATATACAGTGAGGGAAAAAAGTATTTAATCACCTGCTGATTTTGTACGTTTGCCCACTGACAAAGACATGATCAGTCTATAATTTTAATGGTAGGTTTATTTGAACAGAGAGAGACAGAATAACAACAAACAAACCAGAAAAACGCATGTCAAAAATGTTATAAATTGATTTGCATTTTAATGAGGAAAATAAGTATTTGACCCCTCTGCAAAACATTACTTAGTACTTGGTGGCAAAACCCTTGTTGGCAATTACAGAGGTCAGACGTTTCTTGTAGTTGGCCACCAGGTTTGCACACATCTCAGGAGGGATTTTGTCCCACTCCTCTTTGCAGATCTTCTCCAAGTCATTAAGGTTTCGAGCCTGACGTTTGGCAACTCGAACCTTCAGCTGCCTCCACAGATTTTGTGTGGGATTAAGGTCTGGAGACTGGCTAGGCCACTCCAGCACCTTAATGTGCTTCTTCTTGAGCCACTCCTTTGTTGCCTTGGCCGTGTGTTTTGGGTCATTGTCATGCTGGAATACCCATCCACGACCCATTTTCAATGCCCTGGCTGAGGGGAGGATGTTCTCACCCAAGATTTGACGGTACATGGCCCCGTCCATCATCCCTTTGATGCAGTGAAGTTGTCCTGTCCCCTTAGCAGAAAAACACCCCCAAAGCATAATGTTTCCACCTCCATGTTTGACGGTGGGGATGGTGTTCTTGGGGTCATAGGCAGCATTCCTCCTCCTCCAAACACGGCGAGTTGAGTTGATGCCAAAGAGCTCGATTTCGACACTTTCACCCAGTTCTCCTCTGAATCATTCAGATGTTCATTGGCAAACTTCAGACGGGCCTATATATGTGCTTTCTTGAGCAGGGGGACCTTGTGGGCACTGCAGGATTTCAGTCCTTCACGACGTAGTGTGTTACCAATTGTTTTCTTGGTGACTATGGTCCCAGCTGCCTTGAGATCATTGACAAGATCCTCCCGTGTAGTTCTGGGCTGATTCCTCACCGTTCTCATGATCATTGCAACTCCACGAGGTGAGATCTTGTATGGAGCCCCAGGCCGAGGGAGATTGACAGTTATTTTGTGTTTCTTCCATTTGCGAATAATCGCACCAACTGTTGTCACCTTCTCACCAAGCTGCTTGGCGATGGTCTTGTAGCCCATTCCAGCCTTGTGTAGGTCTACAATCTTGTCCCTGACATCCTTGGAGAGCTCTTTGGTCTTGTCCATGGTGGAGAGTTTTTTTTATTTTTTATTTTTTTGTTGTATTTTTTTGTTAGTTTTTAAAAAAAAATTTGGGGGGGGGAATGGATCAGCTTAATATTGCAGATAGATTGTATCTTCTATCAATGTAATTGTCAGCATCACTTCCAATCCCCCATGTTTTTTTTTTTTTTTTTTTTTTTTTATATATATACTCCCCTTTATTACTTTTCAACCCCACCATCCTTTCCCTACTTGGAGTAAATTAGTGAACAACAATGCCCAGGCCTCTACTTCCGGTCTATACTTACTATCTACACCTTATGGACAGAGTTAATTTTACAATAATTCTATTATATATATTTTTATTTATTTAATTTTTTATTGCTCCTGAACTTCTTCTACTCTCAACCTCTCCGATCATTTTCATGATGTCCATCCGGTTTGCTTCTATATGCCATATCTTTCTAACTGTGCTCTTTCCCAAAAGCTCCCAACATACAACCTATATACTTATTATGGACACAGTATGCTTACATTATTAGCTATCTTTGTTATTATTTGTTGTTATTTGTTATTAGTCCCATCCTTCAACTCTATTCAATACCTCCCATCTATCTCTTAACACCATCCATATAGGATTTCTATTTGCCATATATATTTCAACCGTACTGTGATGTTTTACAAAAGTTCTGAACCTTTCTATTCTCATTGCTTCTACAGATTGTGAATTAAAAATAAACATTTTTGCTAAAAGTATTATTATATTATTGATTGATTGACTATGACTTTTCAGATCACCCAGTAATGCTATCTGCAAGGTTAGTTCCAGGTAAATATTGCAATCCTTTAGCCATTCCTGGACCTGTGTCCAAAAACAAGCTACAAATGGACAGAACCAAAACAAATGATCTAATGATTCTGTCTCTTCACAGCAAAATCTGCAGAGCTGGGAAGATTGTATCCCCCATATAAATAACATTCTATTGGTAGCAAGAATTTTATATAATAATTTAAATTGAAAGATTCTCATTTTTGAATCCGGTGTCATTTTGCGTGTCAGTTCATAAACACTATGCCATGGGATCGGTACGTCAAAGATCTCTTCCCAACTATTTTGCAATCTATATGGGACGGCTGTCAATCCTTTGGTCCTTAAGTGAAACTGATATACTTTTTTATTTATCACAGTTTTCCTTAACCAATTATGTTCTTTAATGCAAGGCCGACAGACAAGTTCCTTACTTTCTCCCCCTTCCACTTTCCTCTTCCACTTTTGCGGTAAGGCTGCAATTATTTGGTTGTAATTTTGGGTAGAGCAGACATTTCCATATGTTTTTGTCAGCTGCATGTAACTCCACCAGTCCTACCGATGATATCATTTACGAAGATTATACCTTTTTTAAACATTCTGTCAAAAAATAAAGGTTTTTTGTCAATTAGTATATTTGAATTTAACCACAATATTTGTAGCATTATTTGTTCTGTCGTTTCTGGAGGATTCAATTGAAATTGCAACCAACTTTCTATGGCTTGTTTTAGAAATAGTGACATTTGGGAGATTATTTCCTTTTCAAATAACTGAAAGTGAGTGGTTGTAATCTGAATAAAGGGAAAAAGGCCTTTCTTGAACATTGGGTGAGACAATCTTACTAATTTGCTTGAGAACCAGTTCGGATTTAAGTATAACTTTTGTATGACTGAAGCTTTTAGTGATAGGTCTAATGCTTTAATATTTAATAATTTCTGTCCTCCGAATTCATATTCATTATATAAATATGCTCTTTTAATTTTGTCTGGCTTGCCGTTCCAAATAAAATTGAATATTTTTTTCTCATATAATTTAAAAAACTGTTCGCTAGGCGTAGGCAAGACCATAAGCAAATAGGTAAACTGGGATAATACTAAAGAGTTAATCAGGGTGATTTTTCCACAAATTGACAGGTATTTTCCTTTCCATGGTAGTAAGATCTTATCTATTTTTGCTAACTTTCTATTAAAATTTATTGAAGTGAGATCATTTATTTCCTTTGGGATATGTATTCCGAGTATATCCACATCACCATCAGACCATTTTATTGGTAAACTACATGGTAATGTAAAAATTGTATTTTTTAGTGATCCAATACGTAATATAGTACATTTGTCATAATTTGGTTGTAATCCAGAGAGGTTAGAAAATTTATCTAGAACCTCTATGAGGCTGTGGAGGGATTCTAGTTGTGGATTTAAAAGAAAACATGAATCATCAGCGTACAATGACACCTTTGTTTTTAAGCCCTGTATTTCTAATCCTCTGATATTATTATTGGATCTGATTTTAATAGCTAACATCTCGATGGCCACAATAAATAGATATGCCGATAGTGGACAACCTTGTTTCACTCCTCTTGACAGTTTAAAACTTTCAGAGAAATAGCCATTATTTACTATTTTACACCTAGGGTTACTATACATGATTTTGACCCATTTTATAAGAGATTCTCCAAAATTGAAATGCTCCAGGCATTGTAGCCCATTCCAGC